>NW_019170110.1:0-121646 GCF_001792695.1 Aspergillus bombycis | reverse complement strand
TCCTCCCCCACCCCCTGGCGCTTCATTTGGCGCTCCTCCACCGCCACCACCCCCTGGCGCCTCATTTGGAGGTTGGAGAGCAAATTACATGGCTTCCCAGGCCGTTCCCTCCAAATCGACAGTCTTTTTGCCATCAATCAGGCCTAAGAAGAAGCTCAAAGCGCTCCATTGGGAAAAGGTTGATGCTCCTCAGGTGACTGTATGGGCATCTCATGCACTAACTCCTCAAGCAAAGGAGGAAAAGTATACCGAACTTGCCAAAAAGGGTGTATTGGATGAGGTTGAGAGGTTATTCATGGCGAAGGAGACCAAGATCTTTGGAGGCAGTGCGGCAGCCAAGCAGCGCAAAGATAAGAAGCAGCTTATCTCTAACGAATTGTCTAAGAATCTGCAGATTGCCATGGCAAAATTCTCCCAATACCCTGCAGATGACGTTGTGCAGAAGATTATTCACTGTGACGCGGATATCCTTGACAACCAGGTTGTTATGGACTTCCTCCAACGAGATGAACTGTGCACGATACCCGAAAACATATCCAAACAGATGGCACCTTACAGCAGGGATTGGACAGGGCCGAATGCTGCTAGCTCTGAGCGGGAACAAGACCCGGCTGAGCTTACGCGTGAAGATCAAATTTATCTATATACCGCTTTCGAACTGAACCATTATTGGAAAGCGAGAATGCGTGCCCTTGCATTAACTCGCTCCTTTGAGCCTGACTACGAGCATATATCCGCTAAGCTTCAGCAGGTTGTGAAAGTGAGCGAATCGCTGAGGGATTCTGTAGCTCTGATGAATGTGCTTGGGCTGATCTTAGATATCGGAAATTTCATGAACGATGCTAATAAGCAAGCTCAAGGTTTCAAGCTGAGCTCTCTCGCTCGATTGGGCATGGTAAAGGATGACAAGAATGAAACCACCTTTGCAGATCTTGTCGAGCGGATTGTTCGCAATCAATACTCAGAATGGGAAGGGTTCGTCGATGACATCAGCGGTGTTGTCGCCCTTCAGAAACTTAATGTCGATCAGTTGCGGACAGATGCTAAGAAGTACATTGACAATATTAAGAATGTACAGGCGAGTCTAGACGCTGGTAATCTAAGCGATCCTAAGAAATTTCACCCGCAAGACCGCGTTAGCCAAGTTGTTCAAAGGAGTATGAAGGAGGCTAGGCGCAAGGCCGAGCAAATGCAGCTCTATCTTGAAGAGATGATTAAGTCGTACGATGACATTATGGTCTTCTACGGCGAGGACAACACAGATGAGGGCGCTCGACGAGACTTCTTTGCCAAGTTGGCTGCTTTCTTGCTTGAATGGAAGGTAAGTTAAGTTTGGGCCTAATCTAGAGCCCCATGCATGCTCTGGGGATTTTGGCTAATGAAACTTCAACCCGCAGAAATCTAAGGAAAAGAATATCTCGTTGGAGGAGGCTAGAAAACGTACAGAAGCGTCCCTTGCTCGCAAACGTAATAATGCTGCTCTTGCAAACAGTGCCGGCTCAGGTGAAACGTCACAACTACCTGCCTCAAGCGGGGCCATGGATTCTCTTTTGGAGAAGTTACGAGCTGCAGCTCCTCAGGCTAGGGATCAGCGTGACCGTCGACGTCGTGCTAGATTGAAGGAACGACACCAGATTCGCGTGGCTTCGGGCCAAAGGATGCCAGACCTACCTGGGGCTGAAGGCACGGAAGGTGGTGGAACCAATGATGGGAACGAAGTCAATGACAATGTTGCCAGTAATGATGAACCAAATACCACAGAGACAGGGCTCCTGAGCCCCCTTAGCCTAGGCTCGGACTCTGGGATCACAAGCAAAGATTCGACTCAGATCTCAGAGAGTGAAGATGTTGCAGATCGTGCTGCAAGCATGTTGCAAGGTCTAAGAGATAATACCGATGGGGAACGGTCCAGAAGACGAAGGGAAAGCGCTGAAGAAGAACGTCGACAACGCAGATTACGGAGACGGAATGGACCAACAGGTGGGAGTAAAGACAGTGCCGACGGCTCTGCCCTGTCCCCAGTACCGGAGCCCATGACACCGTCAAGGATTGACTCGAAAGGTTTAGAAGAGCCTATCGCGACTAGTCCAGAAGATGTCATTTCGCAGCGACCGGTTACTCCAGTCATCGTCGTGTCTCCAACAACAGAACAACACCACCGCTCTTCAAGTGATGATGAACCCGATGCCGACTCTCCTGGCAGATTTTCCGACCCGTCAAATTGATGTTTTCGCCTCTTCGGCTTTTCATAACTCCTGCTTCTCTCTCTCGCTCTCTTTTCTTTTCTTTTTCCTTTTCTCCTAATATAATACCTGATAGACTAGCGGACATCGACTTGGAACATTTTACCTTACTGAGTGTATAATATTTTGCTCCCCTTTATTTTTTCTTTTCCTTCGTCTGTCTACTTCTTATTGCATCTGAGTTGTCGGCGTTGAAGGCCCTCAGCTAGCGTGATGGGTCCATCCTTTCACTGCTCTTCCTTTACTCCCTTTCTCTTGTTACTGGATTTTCCAACGTTATTTCAAGAGTACATTGTTTTACCGACTTCCTTGCTTCTACAGCGAGCGACTCCTTTGTTTTCAGTTCCCATCAGAATGTCTTTCAGCTTCTGTCTCGATTTCCCACTTTGTACATACGTAACGTCATATTTCCTTCTGGGTTGTACGCGTGATATCTCCTTTGATGTGCATGGTTAGCATTTGTTGTTGCATGTCGGTTGTGGCGGGTAACCGAGCGGCTTTTTTTTTTCATGGTGTATGGCCGCGTCTTTCGACGCGCAGGCGTGACGAGGCGACGCAGCTATCATTGATTTACCTTCAAACAAACATTCATCTTATGAAGTCGGTGATATTTATGCATCAGACACGCTTGTGGTTGGTTGCACCGTATCTTACCTGACGATGTTGAAGGTCACCGACGACGGAAACCATACATGATAACTTCGCTCTAAGGACCATAGGAGCATATCATATCCGAACAAAAATAGATATTAGGGAACTATAGATATATATCCTTAAATACATTCTACAAGATAACAAGGAGGTAAAAATGCCCTAGGGGAAGAAAAAAAGATCCAAAATACTCCGTACATGGTATTGATATCCCATATGCCCACGTGACCATATGTGATAAATCAACTCTTCCACCTGCTTGGAGAACCTTTGTTTCTACTATCATACTTATTGTTTGATCTTGCCGCAAGTGCCGTTCTGCGCATGCGAGCGTCTTATCTTCGAAACCTGCGCCGGGTGATTCCCTTTCGCCTGTCATGGAGCAGGCATAGCTGCGCTTTCCTTCGGGAACATGCCCATCCTTCGCGCTATGTGTTGTTTCCACCTCCGGCGGTACCGCAAAGCCGAATGTTTTCCGTTTCGAGACCGACACAGTCACATATAGATGGAGACTCTACCATCTACGCCCTTTCGACTGCGTCTGGTCGAGCTGCCATTGCGGTTGTGCGGGTATCAGGTCCGGGATGTGTGCGGGTGAGCTGAATTTATCTACAACCTGTTGGGCTGCTAGGTGGCTGATGTCGTCTTTCACCATTAGATATATCGAGCGTTATGTCCAAAAGCGCCGCTTCCCCGACCGCGCTGTGCAGCTGTACGGACTTTATTCGACTCTACGCGTGAATCCTCCAGCGCCAGCGTCCTTGATGCAGAGGCCCTGGTGTTGTATTTCCCAGCCCCCAAGACAGTCACAGGGGAGGACGTTCTTGAATTACATCTTCACGGTGGGCCAGCAATCGTTAAGTCTGTCCTTGCAGCTATTTCCCGCATGAGTCAGCCAGACTCGCTCGTTCGTTACGCCGAACCCGGCGAATTCACCCGTCGTGCCTTCATGAACAACCGACTGGACCTTCCGCAGATAGAAGCTCTTGGCGATACTTTGTCTGCGGACACCGAACAGCAGCGTCGCCTGGCTGTTAGAGGTGCTAGTGATGCGTTGTCTAAGCGATATGAGCAGTGGCGACAGCAGCTGCTCTATGCACGTGGGGAACTTGAAGCGCTGATCGATTTCGCCGAAGATCAGCATTTCGACGAGTCTTCTGATGAGCTGGTACTCTCAGTTGCATCGCAGGTACAGGCACTGCGGGTCCAGGTTGAGTTCCATATTCAAAACGCCTCCAAAGGAGAGCTATTACGCCATGGAATCAAGATTGCTTTGCTCGGGGCGCCCAACGCGGGCAAGAGTTCTTTATTGAACCGGATCGTCGGTAAAGAGGCTGCTATTGTTAGCACCGAAGAAGGAACCACCCGTGATATCGTGGATGTCGGAGTTGACCTGGGCGGATGGTACTGCAAGCTTGGCGATATGGCCGGAATCCGTTCCGAACTTGTCAATGGGAAAGGATCGATCGTGATCGGGGCTGTCGAAAAGGAAGGTATTCGGCGCGCCAAAGCTCGCGCTCTGGAATCCGATGTTGTTGTTGCGGTCTTGTCTCTGGAGAAAGCCACCTTCGGTGACATACCGTATCAGCTGTCAATCGAACAGGAAGTAGTAGAGGCGGTCAATGATTGTGTTGCAGCTGACAAGTGCATCGTTATTGCAATTAATAAATGCGACCGGCTGCCCTTGGATGACCAGAACGGTCAGCTTCTGCCCCAGCAGTTGCTCACCACAGTGGGTGATATATTTCCTACTGTGCCGCAGAAGCGCATCTTCGGCATCTCTTGTCATGAAGCGCAATTGGAATCCGCACCGGAGCAGAAAGACCCGGGCCATCTACAAGAGCTCCTCCGCGGGCTTATCTCTACTTTCGAAGAAATTGCATCTCCATCGGGTATCGAAGGTGATGCGAATGGGGAATATAATCTATCGTATTGGGAAGATTCTCTCGGAGTGACGCATCGACAAAGTTCTAATCTACAAAGATGCCTGCAACATTTGGATGATTTCTTGACCCAAACTTCCAGAAGCCATGCGCCGCCAATGCTAAGCCATGAACATGTGCGACAGCCTATTGAGATGGACATAGATATCGTGACAGCCGCCGAGCACCTGCGCTTTGCGGCCGATGCGTTGGCGACAATAACTGGCAAGGGCGGGAGCGGCGACGTGGAGGACGTTTTGGGGGTTGTGTTTGAGAAGTATGTCTCGCTGCTCATCCGGAGAGGTGTTGGCTCTTGCTAACTGTGTACTAGGTTTTGTGTTGGAAAGTGAACCGCCAGAGTGTGCGCCAACAGAGCCGCTTTTAAGGATGCCTCTCTGCTTCCCCAGTTCACCTCCCACACCACAGGAGCTGCCCCATGGCCGTCCATATGAGTGCAGAAGAAGCAGTCGATGGTTCAGGTAACCCAACTATTTTTGCCGTTATCATTCGGGTCATTATAACCGCCGCGACCTTGCATGGCTGCGAGGTCGGACGGGCCGGTTATGTGAGGAGGGAAAGTCTGGAAGACCGAGGGGGCGTTATAATCTCCTCGTCCCATTGACTGTTTGGCGTCAGTCGAGGACCAGCTAGACCAGCTACCCGATATATCCATCATCACTCAAGACCTTTATATCTACAGACTGTCTTGAGACTATACTAGAGTCGAGTCAGGGAGGTAGGAAAGGGGTCTGATGGCAATAATAGGAAGAGCACAAAGAAAAGACTAGGATCATAGAGGCGGACGAGAACAAGTGATGAAAGAACAGAAGGCGACAGCTTGGTATGGCCTCGACTTTGTAGATGATTGTAAATAGCAAATAGTAAAGAGTAAAGAGTAAAGAGAAGAAGGCTATAGGCATGAGTCGTTTTTATACTCTCCGGGACAAATCATGTCTGCCTCAAGGCATCCACGGCAATGAAGCAAAGCAGCAATGACTAACAATATAATTCATGCTGCCTGCTTATTTTCTTCCGCTCGAATCCTGAACTATCGCCTTGCTTCTCGAGTTTTCCACAGGATCTTCCAGAGGTGAGATTGTTCTCTTCTCTCTCTCTTTTTTTGGGGGGAAAAGACCGGCCTTCTTCACTTTCCGGCGACCTCTTGAGAAAAACTGCCGAAGACATTCCAGGTGCATCAAATCATTCTCTATCGGTTGACACTCCTCTACTACCCGACTACTCCCTCCTTCCTGTCTTCATCATCATCATCTTTTGTCCCGGGAACGTGCCCGTGAGTCATGCCGGATGCTGCAAGCCTATTGGGTAGTGCGGCCTGATTCCAGGACAAGTGCTCCAGATCGAGGAGTCATCGATCCCATCATGGATAGAGATGGATACCGTCTACTAGTAGTTTACCATTTGCCATAACCGTTATTCTGCGGGTTTCCCCGACCACATCACCTCACGGTCTAGTTGATGGAGAGGCTTGGCTGCAGCTGATTTACTCAACCCTATGGGCCGAAAGTCTCAACAATCGTTTCCACGACCGTGTGGGCTTTCCGCCATGTCCATTCCAAGTCGCTAACTACACGACTCCTTCTGGTGCAGTGTATACCGATGATATTGACTCTGCGTCAGATTCTCTACCTGGGCCCTCACATGAGTCCCCTCGAACTAGTTTCACTGCAGGTGACGGTTCTAAGACAGGTTCATTAATCATCGACACTGGGGATGCTGTTGAGCGTGGCCGGGACCATTCCTCTAAAAGATGGTACACGGTGCCTGGAGGTAAATTGCTTGGCGCTGAGCCTCCAACCGCTGCTGAGTTTACACCCTCCCGCAAATGATAATTCGAGTCCTCATTTTGCAGTATTTCTGCTAAAGCCTCAGGGTGCCGAGCGCGAGGTGTGACAATGTGCTGTTCTGACGAGCCCTGCTCCGGTAGAGCTTGCAGGAGAGTGCCAGAGCCACGGCGGGGCCTCATATTACGGTGCATTTGCTCCGGGGTAGTGGATCGACTGGGGGGTAGGCCTTGTTCCAGTGTCCCGGGTAACTCTTGAATAACTGGAACCTGTCCTGTGAACGGCACATACTGATTTCCAGCCAGCCCCGAAGACCGGGTTTGTCCCCTTGTTGGCACATCACCCAAAAATGGAGGAACTCTGGGTGGAATGCTCTCGGTAGTTGCTACTGGCCGCCGCTGTGACTCGCTCAATAAGTCCTGTATCACCTTCTTCTTTTCCTCAGGGATATCAGCAGAAGGTGAAAAGCCAATCCTTTCCATCGTAAAGTCCTCACTTGCTCCCTCCATGACCCATCCCGTGGGACTGCAGGACAGCAAGAATCGCAAAACATCTGGATGCCCGTAATGTGCCGCATGATGATACGGCTGCCATCCCTGTTCATCCTTTTTCAGGACGGAAGCCCCGTGCTGAAGCAGAAGCGTTACAATGGGCAGGTGGCCTCCCATTGCGGCCAGACAAAGAGGAGAATCCTCCTGCAACTTATCGTCGTACGGTAAAGATAGAGGTGAACCCCGATCTAGGAGATGTTGAACTGCAGCTGTGTGTCCATACCGACATGCTGCACAAAGCGCTCGGTCTCCAATAGCATCTCGAGCTATCAAAGATGCGCCTTTGTCACAAAGTAAGTTAAGCAATGCTATGGAACCGCGAGCTGCGGCGAGATGAATTGGCCTTTGTTGGTCCTTCGTTTGCACTTCTATATTGGCGCCCGAGATGAGCAGGAGCTTCACAATCGCAGTATTATCAGTTTTAGTTATACAAGCATAGTGAAGCGGAGCAAAACCGGAACGGCACTGCGTTTCCATTGGAACACGCTTGCGAAGGAGTAATTCCACAACGGCAAATTTAGAATTCAGGACAGCCAAGTGCAGAGCTGATCGACCAGCAATGTTGGCCATAGCTAGAATGTCTTTCTTCTGACTAAGAAGGTCAACAACTTCTGTGTGTCCATTGTACGCAGCCCAGTGTAACGCTGTCATAGAAGCATCATCGACCTGTCTAGTGGATGCCTTTCTCTTGAGCAAAGCCTGCGTTACCTGCAGCCGGCCCATCGCTGCAGCACAAACAAGTGGCGTCCTGTTATCACTTCCAACCGCATCGATGTCCGCTTTGTGAGTAAGAAGAAGCTCAACCACGCCCATGTGACCCTCTTCGCAGGCGTGGTGCAGTACTGTCATCATCGTTCCATCTCTGGCTTCCAAGTCGGCCCCATTCAAAACCAGAAATTCAACAACGGCTTCATGGCCCTCCTTTGCGGCAGTATGCAGCGGAGTCATTTGGTTTTCAGCGCGCGTGTTGACCTTAGCTAGACCGGCAATCAAGATGTTTGCGGCTTCAAGTTGTCCATGCTCTGCTGCAAGCCAGAGCGCGGTTCTACCTCTGGAATTTGGGGCTTCCGTATCGATGCCTTCCAAAAGAAGCAATTTGAGAACCTCACAATGGCCGCGAGAGGCAGCAAGGTGCAGGGCAGTCGACCCTGACTTATCTGTGACATTTAGTCGAGCGTTTCTTTGAAGGAG
This sequence comes from Aspergillus bombycis, assembly GCF_001792695.1. Classification (NCBI taxonomy): domain Eukaryota; kingdom Fungi; phylum Ascomycota; class Eurotiomycetes; order Eurotiales; family Aspergillaceae; genus Aspergillus; species Aspergillus bombycis. The sequence continues at coordinate 113,286 of NW_019170110.1, read as the reverse complement.
CAATTCAACGATTTCCTCGTTTCCACAATGCGATGCTACCAGTAATGCATTTCTTCGAGTGTTTACATGGCAGGCTTCAATATCATGGCAACTTTCTATAAGTCTCTCGACATCTGAACGAGAGCCTGACTGGGCTGTCTTGACAATAAGTGGTGCAGCAGCCCCCTCGGGTGTTGTTAGGTCGATGCTGGTATGCATATCTCGCCCATTGATCCGCCGTGCTGCCATTGACCCGCCTGTTAGGGTTCGTATAGGAGCTTGAGCCGCTGACTTAGAGCGACTCAGTTGCCGGAAGGCTGCACGAATCTTTTCCCGCTTGGAGCTCGAAGAGCGACTGATGGGGGAAGAGGGTGTGGAGTCTGACTGCCATCTCTGGAATTGTGTTGGGCTCGACTGAAAGTTAGAGGGTCTGAATGGCACACTCTTACTATGGCCATGTCCCGAGCGGATTGTGTCATATGGTAGAACTGGCAGTACAAGACTGCTTGCCCGTGACATATTTGGTGTGTTCCCCGAACCGCTACCATAGCCTTCATCGGTACTCCGGCTTTCATTGCCATTACTGGCAGTAGATTTCGTTTCCGTTCTTGACCACGAACTATGGAGTATACGACGATAAGGGGGAGAGGAAAGTAGTCTACCATCGAAGTCAAAGATAGTATCTCCGGACGAAGATTGGCGATGAGTCAGGCTAGAGCTATCGGCGCGGGAGGCTGCGTAGCTGCCTGAGGACCGAAGTGTCGCTGTGTCACTGGCAACCCTCTGGATGATTTGACGGTTTTCCGCTTTGCGAAGTAGTTCGAGTTGGTCAGATGTCGATCGACTACGGTGGGTCAGCCCAAATATGCCTGTCGTTAACATGTAAATAGAATCTCACCATTGACAGGCCTGAACCAAAAGTTGTAGCGCGAGAACCTGAGCGTGTAACCTGTCCTGATGGCCTCGCATTATGTCTTCATTCCATAGGATCTTTACACGAGTGCCTATCCCAAATTGTGTGTCATTGCCTCTGGTGAGGGTAGCGACCTGATCGGAAAGAACGTCCATGACGGCGCGGCAGCCATCCAACGCAACAAAGAGGCCCTCGTCATATTCATTTTGTTCAGATGTGTCGCGGGTATTGTGCCTTGCCCACTCATCTAGCTCTGAAATGGCATTTCTGATGGTCGTCAGCTCTGAAATGAGTGACCGAATTGTGAGATCTGCGTGGCTGAACTTCTCGCGCAACGTCGCCAACCCCGCAGCGGTCTGTGTGATGATCTGCACAAGCTGAAATGCGCCAGAAATCACGCCAAATATAGAGCCTGGATCCATAGGAGCGTAATCCGTTTCGCTTTATAACGAAAGTATCATTAGGGGAAGGATATAGATGAAGGAAAGAGGAGTGTTGCGACAGGTCGTGTGTGCGCTTCCGTGACAGACAAGTAGACAACCCTAACAAGAACAAAGTGGCAAAGGCAATGAATAGCATGCAGATCACAACTCCCCCGGGGAGAGAAAACGAGAAGAGAAGAGAAGAGTCAAGATAAAAGCACGACTTGCGTAGAGTCCACAGCTGCGGCGTTGACGAATCGAACCCCAGAAACCCAACGCCAATTCTTTGATAATGCTTTGGGGGAATTTATAGGTAAAAGAACGTTGATTAACTACAGCGGAGAGTGTATGTAGGCTGGCAAGACAAGGGGGGGCAGCTCGATGGTCCGAAACACAGCCACCAAGTCTAGAACAAGTCAGTCGCACAGGCAGTGCATCTTCGCTCGTCGCATCTTACAGCCACCTCCACTTAGTCAAGATTGGACTAATCATAATAATCACGATGATATAAAGACATTATTCGAAATACACAACAAAACCGCTCTTTTGTACATGCAGAGCCGTCCCAAACCGTCTAACGCACCTGGCAACTAGAACATAAATCCACGGTAAGGGACAGAAAAGAGGAAAATATCTATCCATGCAGGAAAGGGGATCAACATGCTCGGGTATAAGATCATTTGGGGTTGAGAAATGTTCAGCGACTTCGAAAGTGAAGTGTTTAAGCCCCAATCTCGTTCTTGACCCATTTCTCCAAACCTCCCTTGGCAATAATTTCTTGCACGTTGGGGGGGAGTTCACCTACCTGGTGGGTCCACTTGGGGCCATTCTCTCCCTCCTGAACCTCAATGCGGCTTCTCCGGACGTCCCAGGTTAGGGTCCAGCCAGTGCGGTGCGTGAGAGCTTTGTCACTTCCTTCTCCAGCAAAGCTCTCACGGAGACGGTTGATGAGACGAGGAACCTCTAGACCCATCAGGGCATTGTTGATACTATTGCGAGAGAAGATATTGCCAAAGCTTCCCGACACAACGAGCGGGATCTTCTTTGCCAAAATGGCAGTCGCTGCCTGCTCTCTGGAGCTTCCACAGCCAAAGTTGAAACCAGTGACTAGAATATCACCTTCCTTAGCGATCGACGAGAACTGAACATCGTAGTTGGACATGCAGACTTGAGCCATTGTCTCTTGGGAAACATCATCTTGGTAAGTGTATTTACCAGGATAGATACCATCGGTGTTGATGTTATCTGCATCGCAGAAAACGATTTCACCCGAAACACGCTCTGGGAATCCAGGGTATACCTCCGTAAGGGAATCACCTGATGATTCCTCACCCTCTTCTGGAGCAAACTGCTTTTCACCATCGGCAACCAAGTTATCAATCTGGCCGATTAATTTCTCCAAGGCTTGTTCAGCGGTAAGCATGCGATCCTCCTCTCGAATTCCATCTCCCTCTCCACGTACAACTTCAGTCGAACCTTCCGGCGCCTGGTACCAGCCGGGGCCGCTGAGCTTTCCGGTCAAAGCGCTAGCGGCAACGACTTCGGGGCTACCAAGGTATGCTTTCGCATCGGTGCTACCCATACGGCCTTTGAAATTACGGTTCGAGGCACTGATTCCTACTTCACCAGCCTCTAAGAGACCGGTTCCCAGCCCGATACATTGTGCGCATCCAGGTAGTAATGGCGTAGCTCCGGCATCTAGTAAGGCTTGCCAATCACCCGCTTCTTCTGCTGCTAATTGCTCAGGGATAGACGCAGCCGCAACATAGAACTCAACACCGTCGGCAATCTTGGGGGCTTTGCCGCCATTCTTTTCCGCAGCTTCCTTGAAAACTCTAGCAGCTGCAGCGATATCTGAAGCCCTCGAATTAGTGCATGAGACGAGGTATGCCTTGTTAACCTTGATATCCTGCGCCTCCAGGTCCTTGAGAGGGGTGGCAACCTTGACGGAGTTTGGACCGGAAACGTAAGGGGAAAGTGTAGAAAGATCCAGGAAAAGTTCCTTAGCATATTTGGCTCCCTTGTCAGCAGTCAGAGGGTTGGCAAACAGCTGCTCTAGGAGAGGGTGTGTGAAGTGCTGGGGGGCTAAGGTCTTGAAGGGACCCTCCGCAAGCCCCATGGCTGCTGTTGTAGCCTTGCCTTTCAACCATCCTTTCAATACACTATCAATTGGGAACAGGCCAGACAAGGCACCCCATTCTGTTGTCATGTTGGCGATCGTTAACCGGGCATCTACCGATAGACTACGCATAGTCTCCTCAGAGCCGGTAAATTCAATTGCATGGTTCAAGACATCGTCCTTATCAAATAATCCACAAAGAGCGACGATCACATCCTTACCGGTCACACCTGGTGGTAATATACCGGTCAAAGTGACCTTTGCAACGGGTGGGATCTGCCACCATGTCTTTCCAGTAGCCCAGATGCTAGCACCGTCCGTTCTCACGATTGGAGTGCCCAAGCAGCCGACGCCACCGTACATGTTACTATGGCTATCGGAAGCGACCACAAGAGTACCGGGCCAAGCATAGCCTTCTTCCACCATGACTTGATGTCCAATACCTCTTCCAGCGGGATAGAACTCAACTCCCTGATGCTTGGCGAAGTCTTCAATCTGACGATACTTTTGTAGGTTCTTCTCCGACTTGTTCTGTACATCGTGATCGAGCGTCATCACAATCTGCTTCGGATCGTGTAACTTTGTTGCACCAATAGACATGAACTTCAGAGCAACAGGCCATGAGTTGTCGTGAGTCATACACCGGTGAGGCGAGATAGTGACATAGTCGCCGGATTTGACGAATTTGTCCTTGGCCAAACCAACGGAGTACTTCTGAACAATCTTCTCTGTGAGTGTCTGCGGAACGGCTCTTGAAGCCTGAAGAGAGGAGTAGACTGCAGCTGACGAGGGATCCTCCAATTGCGACTGAAAAATATCTTGGAAGTAGAACCTAGTGGAGGCGAACGCACGTCGTTGAGGAGTGCTCGGCACGCGCAGGGATGCCCAGCGCCTGCCAGGGCCACCGGACGGCATCAATCGAGACTGCATGGGGTCAGCTAAACAATTAAGGCGATATGGAAGAAAGGACCTACAGCCATTCTTGCCAGGAGACGTTCAAGAGTTGACCTTTCTTGCGAGCGAAAGTCTGGCGAATGAGAAGAAGCGCATTATTTCTCACTCTGGGGATGCGCCGATAAAAAGCGGCTAGAGCGCCAAGACTCTCCGCTATCGGAGGTCATGAGTCAAAGTTATCGACAAAAGACCCGATTCTATACTTCTATACAGATATATACAAAATAAAGATATCTAGTTTTTCCCTTTCCCTTTTACCATCACTTAACCGTCCGGGAAATCGGTCGTTAGAGTTTCCATACAGCCCAATCCTTCAAGTCAAGTTCCTTGATGATCCCTCGAAGCGGTCCTTGAAGCTCCATACCTTGCGCCCAGAGCTTTGGTCCAGCCATGTAGCTAATGAAGCCTTCTGGTCCCGAGACTAATATCATCTTGCGTTTCTCAGATCCCTCAACTGGGATAGCAGATTTCGTAACGTCTGATATAGTTTTTTTCCCGATAAATGTGTATTCCTCGTCAACAAAATAGTCCACCGTGACCTGTCCCGGATACTGAGACTTGAGAGCCTCAAGCTCTCTGACAATGAGTGAAGGGAAAGGAGCAGTCCTATTCACGGGATCAGCCGGCAATGGATCGGCTGGCGATGACTTCAAGAGACCGGAGAACCAGGACGCTCGCGATCTAGACGCCATGGTATTGTCATTTGTACCACCAACACAATCATCTCGTCTCCTATTCGCCCAAAGGATGTGTATCCTCGGTTTATGTGTTCCATTTGTGCGGCTAAGGAGCGTATGTCCTGCCTGTAAGGCAGGAGCGATACCAGTTCCACCGGCAATGAAGAGAATCTGCTGGGTATCTAAAGGAATTTCGCACTCAATCTGTGGACCACGCATCTCTATGCGAGTTCCCATGTCCAGACCATGCAAGTACCGGGACATTTCGCCGAAAGGGTCCCTACGAATGAAGAACCGTAGCAACTCCTCATTTTCCTCGACCGACGTAGGAGGAAGAGGTGTATAGTCTCTTCCAATCTGTAGCTGCGGCTGTTTGAACATCACACTCCAGACACCCGTCTTCCATGCTTCGTCATAGACCTGACAACTATCATTGGCCGGCTTAAGCGCTTTGAGAGTAAAAATGCTACCGGTCGACGATACCGGCTCTTTTGACACTAGGCAATATGGAGTAAATGTGATGGGGTTCAGCGTTGTAGATTTCGATCCTTCTTGGGACCTGATATAAGCACCAATTCCAGCTGCTGCGATGGTCACGACAGCGACTCGAAGCCAAGGGCGCTGTTTCGACGGCGACGATGCAGGGGAAGAGGAAGAGAAGGCATGGCGTCTCCGTATCCGACCAACTGACCTACAGAGGGGAAACGGTGAAATGAATAGAGACAAGGTCCGAGCCGATGTTCTAGGCTTCATGAGATCGTTGGGAAGAGAGGGAATCGGACGGGTTATATCTTCATATTTTCGCTCAGTAATTGCGGAAAAGATCTGGGGCACGAGGACGCTAGACCTGATCTGGCGGAAACGACGATCACTCTGTATTCTTCTACAGCGCCGGGGCTGGTTTTTTTCTTCCCCTGTTTCTTTCAGCCAAGAAGACGAGAATTCCTTGCGGTCACTTCTGTGTTCATACAGGGGAGGTTTACACATAAGCAAGGGAAGCTCGTCTTTCTCTCTCTATTCGTTGTCGCAGCTAACCTGGCATGGATTGTTTTCATTGAACTCCCGCTTTCATTAATCTCAAACCCGGACTCCATTAAACCACAATGGTGTTTTTGAACTCCGAAAGCAGGTCAGCTAATAGCCATGCGCCTCGGGATTCTCTAGAGCTCGCCTCCCTCGCCTCCTCCTCGCCCGAATTGGACGCAAGGTCCTCCAGCTCCTCCCCCTCTGGTATTTCGTCCTCCCGAAAGCTCTCCCTCGAAGATGAGGATCCTCTCTCGAATTCCTATGCACACACAAATCTCGACTCTGGGAGGCCTAGATCGGCCCGGTCATACTCGGTATCTTCTGCGTTTGATTTTGGGAGAACACTATTTCCCCTGTCGCAGACGGCTGGGGGGTATGCTCCATTAGGCGCGCCTTCTGCGCTTGACCGTGAAAGCGGGGCCGCCGATGGCTCATTGGAAAGGAACAAGACGTTAACATACTTGAATGGCCTATCCCTTGTGGTAGGGCTGATCATTGGATCGGGGATTTTTTCATCACCAAGTCAGGTCAATGCCAACGCGGGCTCCCCTGGCGCGTCCCTCATTGCATGGGTAGTTGCAGGTCTGCTGGCATGGACTGGAGCGGCCAGCTATGCAGAACTAGGAGGAGCGATTCCATTGAACGGTGGCTCTCAGGTGTACTTGGCAAAGATTTTCGGAGAATTGGCAGGCTTCCTCTTCACCTGGTGTGCTGTTCTTGTGCTGAAGCCAGGCAGCGCTGCCATTATTGCCATCATATTTGGGGAATACGTTGTTCGGGCTGTGGTCGGTGCTGAGGTCGAGCAGGTTAATCCCTGGATTAACAAAGCTGTCGCATTTGGAGGAGTCTTGATGGTGACCTTGCTGAACTGTATTTCCACAAGATTAGCCGCACGCATCGGTGACATATTTATGTTCTTCAAGTTCATCGCCTTGCTTGCAGTCACCATCATTGGCGTTGTCGTGGCGATCACGGGCCTCTCATCAGATGGGAGTGCTAATGAAGAATGGAAGTCGGGTTGGTTTAAAGATACTAATGTTGACATATCAGCCTGGGCGGTTGCATTGTACGCCGGCCTTTGGGCTTTCGATGGCTGGGACAACGTATGTGACACTTAACTTCTATAACCAATTCTCTATGCCTGGGCTTCCGTCGCTGATGAGGTACAGACTAACTACGTAACTGGCGAATTTAAGAACCCCAATCGTGACCTCCCGCGTGTGCTTCATACCGCTATGCCACTGGTCATTCTCTGCTATATACTCGCAAATATCTCCTACTTCCTAGTCCTACCGCATTCGACTATTGAGGCTAGCAACACCATCGCTGTTCAATTCGGCGATAAGGTGTTTGGAAAAGCCGGTGCTCTCGTCTTCGCGCTCATTGTTTCTGCGAGCTGCTTCGGGGCGTTGAATGCGACGATTTTTACCAGCGGGCGATTGGTCTATGCGGCCGGCAAGGAAGGTTATCTGCCTTCAATATTTGGCAACCTCTGGACTCGAGAATATCCCGCAAGCAATCGACTACAGCGCCGGTCATGGGCTCGTCAATCTATTTCACGCCTTTTTGGTGAACGCTTTCGAATCGGATACACACCAATCAATGCCATGGCCCTGAACAGCACGCTCACCTTGGTGTACGTCATTGTCGGTGAATTCAAAACCTTAGTCACTTTCTACGGTGTCGCGGGCTACACGTTCTATTTCCTCACCGTCCTTGGCCTGATTGTACTCAGGATTCGAGAACCGTACTTGGAGCGACCGTACAAAACATGGATCTCAACTCCTATCATCTTTTGCTGCGTTAGCATCTTCCTTCTCAGTCGAGCGGTCATCGCAGAGCCCTTGCAAACTTTGATTGTTGTGGCCTTTATTGTTGCTGGCGTTCCGGTTTACTACTGGCGAATCTATCAGCGTGATGGTCAGATTACATTGCCAGGGTGGAAATTCTGGCGGGCAAGGTGAATTTCCACGCGCGGTTCACGTTCTTTTCCCTTATACCTCTTTTAATATCTGACCTTCTTCCTATACCCTATGGCCTTCACCTTCGCTCTTCGTCCGGTTGCCGAGTCATATATGGAGTTTGTAATGAAAATCAATGATACCATTTTGGATTCTGAGGCGTATGAATGAACAGCAGCGGTCTCTTGTTTACAACAGCTAGAAACCCCAATAGTCATGATAAAAAAGAACCATCATGTCTAGTTTTGTGGGTATGTAATGCCCCTCTTCTTTCTCTATAGTAGAACAGGAGTCAATTCACATTGAGGGTTTGATGGTTTGCCATGTCAATGCGCAATGTTTTTTGCATACATAGTATAGCATATATAACATGTATGGTCCAGGATAACATCGACCTACTTTCTTTGCAGATCACCATAGTTGATTTGTAAGAACAGTATAATAATAGTTGATACTTAACATATTTGACTTATCTTCAATGTCATAAATATTTGTATAGAGCAAAGTCCAAAGAATTCCAGGGCTCTTGGTATAGGTCTTGTCAGTTCACCTTTTCTTTCTTCTGTTGTTGGCCACTCTGTAGTTGCCGATAATTCGATTGCGGGTCTGTCGGTTTATTCAGGTTAGGCATAATCCCAGGCTTCTACAGGGTCGAGCTTCACTTATGGGTCGTTCGGTAACGGCCAACACATCGGTCCCAGTGCGCAAGCTGCCATATCACAGCGCGGAGCCAGAGCCGTGTGATGAAAGAATCGGCGTATTGCAATTCCATGATACTGCATCTATTACTTACCATCATCGCTCGATCGGCTTCTGCGCTTGCTTGCTTTCCACCCCACTCCGCTGTCATTTCAGGCACCTCCAGCCCCGGGTCATGCTGCACTCGCCGGTGGGCTAGCAAGGGTCATCTATGACAAGGAGTAACCGGATGATACGATCAAACCCCACCTCAATACCCGACAATATTCCAGCATCAGTGGGTAAACGGCCCATTTTGAAAGGGTGTCCTGATACATGGGTGGCAAACCTAGAGCGTCAAGCATATCATTCGCATTATCCGGTGCTCAACCTATCCGTCTATGCGTTTTCAAGCTGTGCTGTGTTAGGATGGCTATCTGTGCAGCGACGTCGCCATGCAGTCCCCCTGAGACTTGAGTAAGGCAGATGATGGTCACAGCAGCGAATGCGCGGACTAGGGCCATATCTGCTATATTTTTGTGCATGGCTACTATTGCCACCCGAATCTCATCGAGTGCTTTTATACGGTTGTAAGAGTAGATTGGATGGATTGTTGGGGCTGAGAACCGAGCCAGACCCATTATGCACGGCCATTGTTGGATCCAAAAACAGAAAATCAAGCGCTTGAAGGCATTCAAATGTATACTATACTAAGCCGAATCGACTGGCTGGTTTGAGCGAAGGCGTCCAAGGGTTAGAGTTTAAGAAAACCCATGCATTACCTTTAAACTCATTTCTTGCCTACTAGTGCCAGATTGGGGAATGGCGATAGAAGATGTCCCTCTTCCCTGGTGGGCGATCTTAAATGGTCATAACGCATTATTATATTATATATTCTGACCGTACAAATCATGCCGCTTCCAGTCCATCCCACAAATCCGCTTGTAGGAGAACAGCAGGAGTATGCTTCAGATTTGGTGCACTGGGGTCTAATTCAGCAAAGAATCGTAGACGAAAGGCAGACTCAACACATGGCGTGTAAATACGTGTTGAGATGACTGTTCTTTCATTTACAAAGACTTCTAGAACGTTTCGGTCGAGGAATGCATGAATCCGAAGTGTCTCTTCTTTCTCCATGCCGCTTTCATCTGCGAAAGTAAACAAGGTATGCGGTGCGATCTCTGGGTTATGGTTGATGTCCGGATCATAAGGAGGAGGTCGGTGGATCGAGAATGTCTCGCAACATGGTGCCCATGCTAGGACGGTGCTATTACGAGGATCTAGGAATCTGCGTCAGTTGCTCAAGGAACAGTAGGAAGCTATGCTTGCTAAGGTAATTGGAAAACCCCTCAACCCGGGCAAGGAAAACCTACCGAAGTCATGCTCAAATTCTATCCCCACCAGCTTACACAGCTTCCCAACTGCAAACTCGGCCTTTAATTCCCACCTTGATGTCGTCAAGGATAAGCAATTGCCACAATGTTGCCGGTCGCATAATGGGACATTCGTGATGTTCTGGGCTTCGCTGCGAAGTTTCTTGAGTCTCTGGTCAGGCTCAATGCCTAACGTGCGGACTGTAAAACTCCCTTCGCCGTTGGCTTCCTTCTCAATAGACGTAACATCACTCAGGTTTGAGCAACGTGTCTTTGTAACGTTGCGCAATGTTGTCAGCTTTAAAACGCGTGGGAGAGATATCACACCACTCCAGCCTTGTTGATGCCGGATCGTATCTGGAAGGTCCTCTTCCGTGATCCAGCAATAGACGATGTACTGTGACATGACCGGATCCCAGAAGGAATTGGCGGCGTAGGCGCACCCGTGATCGAATATTCCGGAAAATGCATAGTCGGCGAGGGCATCTATTGGCTCCCACTTCGGTTGTTCAGGACGCGGATCTACGGCCATCCATAGCTGCGATCGAGAGACCCTCTTCTGCTCCCTCTCAGACACCAAACAACCTTCTACGCCCATAATAATAAAGTTTTTCGTGGCTCCTTCACGGTCGGTCAGCACCACCCAGTTGGCAGTTTCCCAGTTGACCCCCAGGTCGCCCGACCACCTCGACGGCCGGAAATTTAGCCCAATGTTAACCAGAGGTCCCGCATACTTCCATTCTCTAAGATCATCAGCATTGACTGAGTAAACGAAGACTGTTGGTGTCCGCCCAGCAATTCCTCCGGAGAGAAACCCAGAGAGACTGGGAGGTGGTAATATGTTCTTGTCGTGTTCACCTCGCTTCGTTGCCCACACTCCTATATAAGGGTCTCTCCAAGCAGTTACATTAAGACCGATGGGCGGCGCTGGTAGAATTGGGTTGGAGCCTAGACGCTGCCATGTTACGCCGTTATCCCGTGAAACGGCTATACTGAGCGACTCGCTTCCAATCTCATAGGGCAAAGTATAATGTAAAGGCAAACGTCTCACCGAAGTGTATATATACGTGAGAGCCCCGGCAACCCCATTGATATCAGAAGGCCGAAGGCAGCCTGTGAATATACCACAATTATCATACTCAGCTAAAGGTGTTAGACATGGCTCTGGGGATGTTTTCCAGGATATTAGGTCCTGTGATATTGAATGTCCCCAGGATATGTTCCCCCAATCGTTGCCTTTGGGGTTCCATTGAAAAGATAGGTGATATAGGCCAGTCGCAGGGTCATATCCAAGGCCGCAAGGGTCGTTTAACCAACCGTGGGGAGCGGTTAGGTGAAACGATGGCCGCGAGCATAGAACATGACGGGCAGGCGTAACCTGCTGTTCACACGATAAATAATTCTCAATCAGATTAAGATTGCATGATGGGGTCTGGGGCACCGAATTGGCAGGGATTTCCTCTTCGCATCCTGCGAGAACTGGCATGTCTACCGGTGTGGTTTGATTCGGCTGGTTATTAGGCGACTAGTATAGACGGGGAATATAGCCAAGAGCCCAAAAACGGAAGTCTCTCTTGTGAAATCCGTCCCTAGCCCAGCCCCTTCGTCGCAAGGGCCTCAGCTGATTGGAAGATAACGCCGATCGATTGGTGAGACACGCACGTCTTGCTAGTTTGGCTGGAAGCCTATAGTAGGGTGTAGGTATGCATAAACGGGTTGTTGCGATGTCAACTGCGGAAATCCGGGGAATTTTAAGAAGCTCTGGACAAAGAAATATTCTAACAGAGGCGCTGGCCTGCCTCGTGGCATTTGTCTCGGAGGTCAGTTGTCATTCGCTTTAATAATTATCACCACCGGTCGAGAAGCGGACGGAGGATTCTCGGAGAATTTGCCTTGGGGAGTTATCCCACATGGACGACAGGCTCGGTTGGAAACCGCACACTAGTTGTAGAATGATCGGCTAGTCCATCCTGGCTGTTTTGCAAACCTTGATGGAACCGAAAAATCGGCAAGGTATTCTACTGTGCATTTGCACGGAGTGGTGGGACCTGCAACAGATGGATCCCGCCCCCTGGTGCTCTGCTAGGCTGATTCCAGGACATCGGTTTTGGAATGAAATAAGTATCAGTGGCAATACAGTGCGAGACATGTGAAGAATTGATATGAGTACCGATAGGATAAGTAAAGTATGACAAGGCAACCTCCTCCCCAGGTTGTTTGTATTTCAGATGAACGGTTTTAACAAATATCGGGGAGAGAACTATGTCAAAACCAAAACGAGTTCAAGAGATCGATGTTGTTATCTGTTTGAGCTTAAGATGAAAATGCGTGGACATACCTACCGGTATGTAAACACTTCAGGAGTGAGTAGTTGGTATATACTGCCAAGAATATTCTAAATATAAAGTGTAGTCTTGAAACTTGAAGTCTCAAAGTTAGCGGATCCTATCTTTCCTTTTCAATACTGTCTTTTTAAACATACCCTTAATTACTACGGAGTACGTTTAGGTACTGTACTAGTAGATATGTCTTATGTGGGGCATGCTAGTAGCTACACGGGTTTAAAATTATTGGCTCCCTTTCCTTTCAAATACGTAACTCTACCTAGACTTTACCGTATTCAACTCTAGTATTGAAACTTTAAGCGTCTTTTTGAGATGTGGAAACTGGAAAAGCAATACGGAGTACAACGTTTAATTCCCATCTACTCCGTAATCTCTTGAGGGGGCCCAAGATCCGGGGTCACGGTATATATCCCACACATATCCATGTCTCACCACGTCCCTCAAGGTGATATTCCTCCTGGTCCGCTTAGTCTCCAGACAATCCACGGCACTTACCTCCACCAATATCCATTCTTTACGTCTCAATCTCTTCAGTCTTTCTTATAGAGAGAAAAAGAAAAACGAGAAGCAGAAAAAGAGCATACACAGGAGATTGGAATGAAGGCCCACAAACCACTCAACTCTTTGTTGTGAAGTTAGTAAACAGTAGTTCTCTTTTGTTCACCCAAGCGTGCAAATAATATCGCTCAGGATGACCTGCCCAAAGTCAGCGGTAGATTCGGACATTCACTCAACGGTGGACAGTGACACAAGTGATGTGCAACACCTGGACCTGACTAGCACCAAATCCCATTGTCTCTCAAAGGAGAGGACTGTTAATGTCTTCTTGTTGGTGACTTGTGTGGTCTTCGGGGCAGCGTCATTTTTGTTTGGCTTCGATGATAAGATTATCTCGCCTGTAGCGGCACTGCATCCTTTTGTAAGTCGAACTCCGACGGGAGTTAAGCCGCCAATCCCACTAACAATGGAATCTACTCAGGTTGGAAGGTATCAAGGACCCAATCCAAGAACTGGTAGATATACCTTGACCGCCCACAATCAGAACATCGTATTCTCGGTCCCGCTGGTCGGCTCGATTTTCGGAGGTCTCGCAGCATCGCCCCTGAATTTCCGCTTTGGCCGAAAATGGCCCGTGTTGATGGCGTACGTTATCTCCATTAGTGGTGGATTGCTTCAAGTTTTTGCCCCCAGTCTGGCGGCATTTGTGGCTGGACGATTCATAAATAGCATTGCCATGGGCATCGCCAATGGCACCGCTCCCTTGTATCTTTCGGAGGTATGCAACTGCAATGTATGAAAATAGACCATATAGCTAATGTCTTAACAGGTAGTTCCTGCTTCCATGAGAGGCAGGAGTGTAACATCAATCAATATCTTGAACGTGACAGCGGGAGTTATCGGAACCGTTGTAGTGTCTGAGACTAAAAAACGAGGGGGTAGAGAGTCATACTTGATACCGTTGGCCGTGCAGTGTGCTCTCCCCGTGTTACTATTTATCTGCACGTTGCCTCTTCCTGAAAGCCCACAATGGCTTGTTGCTAAAGGCCGATTGGCACAGGCTCGTAGCAACTTGCGGAAACTCCGTGGCTTCAGCGAAGAGCAGGTCGACGTCGAGCTTGAGATAATGAAGCTCTGTGAACAAAAGGAACGTGAACTGAAGGCCAATGTGAAGTTCTGGGAGATATTTTCAAGGAAGTACCTCCACCGAACCTTGACAGCTGGATCGTTCTTCTCTTTGAACCAGATCTCCGGGGTAATACTCTCGACGACTTACGTTACGGTTTTCCTCACCGAGATTGGCATGGAGGATTCCTTCACCTTGGATGCTTTCTCCTTAACGATAATTGCATCTTGTTGTACCCTTGCCGGTACTATAGCAGCACCCTTTGTAATCGATCGAGCTGGTCGTCGTCCTACCGCGTTGGTGGGGATGAGCGTGTTGCTCGTTATTGACGCTTTAGCCGGGGGTCTAGCATTCAGCAAAGACCGGCGCTCTGGTGTAGCAATTGTCGCATTATCTCTAACGTTTAACTTTTTCTGGGCCTCGTCGTTTTCTTCACTGTCGACTTTGATGCCTTCAGAGATGGCCACACCCAAGCTCCGGCACCACACCATGGCCTACACCATTGCCTGCGCACAGACAACCGCAGTGATTACTACGCTTGTCGTCCCTCGGCTGACAGCACCAGATGCAGCAAACCTAGGCGCGAAGGCCTATCTTATATTTGCTGGCTGTATGTTCTGTATCGTAATCTTCACATTCTGTTTTCTGCCTGAGACGAAAGGCCGCACCTTTGCAGAGATTGATGAACTGTACGATGCAGGTGTTCCGGCCTGGAAATGGCGGACCTATGAAAGCTCATTTGAATTAAGAACATATCCAAACCTCTCCAGGCCCCCTCCAAAAGTTGCTTAGCACCGTTTCAATGCATTATTCCCACCATCGTGTATCTATAATACAAATTAGAACCAAGATGTATATTCAATCCCCGCATTCGTGGCACATCCCGCCATAATCTGGGTATACATTGGTGCACTTGATCTAACTATAACATGTAATCAAGGGCCAACTCGATAGTTAGTTAGTTAGTTGGCTCCGGCTTCAATGACTAATCGGCGAATAATTTGACTCAATATGTTTCTTCCGTGAGACCCGAGGTAGAACTCCTTGCATGCCTTTAATCGGGATACCATCAATACGCCAAAGCCTAGAAAAGAGAAAAGCAAATCAAAGATAATACATAAGCAGCAATCAAGCACCACTAGGAGCATGCGTTGTTTGAACTTGTGAAGACCAGTTACTATAAGTGTTGCTCCTAATATTCGAGTCGCTCAAGAAGACCTTGTATCTTTCCAGATAAGGGTGGTTCCCACCGCGCAGGCTATTGAGCAGAAGTAGAAAATCCTCCGCTAGGGACTGAGGCAGCGTGGTAGCAGCACTTGAGTGCACGGATCCCGGAAAACTTGGTGGCGAGACGCTTGACTTTGGCATCGATTCGGTTACGGGTGGTACCAGAGGGAAACCATTTCCCAGAGATAGCTGGACGTTAGACGATACGCTGATGGCACTGACAGCGATATCGTACAATTTTTCAACCTAGTTACATAAGTCATGGAACCGAATGCATTTTAGGGATATCTTCTGACTCACAAGACCTATTCCATGTGCTTCCATGGAGCTCAGTCTCAATGACTGACAGATTTTGAGCGTATCCTTTGCGACAGAAACGCAGTAGTTGAAACAGAGCTCATGGTGGTCGGACGAAGGCTTAAGTAGTCCATGAGTGGAGCATAGGACCCATACGCGATTCTGAAGCCATTTCTTGGTGATAAAAACATCCGCACACTGTGTTTCTCTCAAACCCATTGCTGGCTGAGTGTTGCGAGTTTCTCCAGAAGCTGACTTTATGCGCTCAAACCAGTCATATCCCTTATATCGCTCGGACTCGCTAACTCGACTAAGGTTTTGGTGGATAGCTAAAGCTTTCGCTTCGGTCAGCTTTTCACAATAACCAGAGTCGATGCTGCACCGCCGGTTCCAGCAATCGACGACATCCTCATCAACAGCATCAAAGAGCTCCATTAAACGGGCTAAGCCCATCATTCCTTCAGCATCTTTCTCATTATGAACTATGATCCCGGAAACAAGACTATGCGTGGCGTTATGAATAAAATCATGCACAGAGCGCATGCTAAAGCCAGGCTTTCCCCAAAAGGTAATCGGATGTCTACGTTGCAATGCATACGCTCTTTATTCGATGTCAGCTAAGTAAGAAGGCTGGTAAAGTGCCTAAAAGATACATACCTCTCCGTGATAGATAATACCAAGTAAGTTCGCAAACGCTGGCCCTTTTCGTCACCAGGTAAATCACGATAAGAATTTGGGTCGTTCAACCCCAATGTAGCGGCGAGATCTAAAGCCTCCCTTAGACGAAGCCATGCTGCGTTGTGCTGGTTACTACCAAAAAGACATCCAAATAGGAAGAAGCTTGTAAGAACGGCCTCGATGGTTGGATTTTCGCCAAAATCAGAGCAGCTTCTCATTCTTGTAGCTTCGGTCATCATTAACCTGGCCTGGCCAGCTCGAGATTGAGAAGTGGGTCGCTCATCTATCTCAATAGGCTGGGTAAGCGAGAAAGCGCACAGCGACAGTAACATCGAGCCAAACTGAGGATTTTTACGATGTTCATGGGATAACATCCGGATGAACAACGAAGACCGATTTAGCACTGGCAAAGTCGGGTGCAGGCGATCAAAATAGACGTCAATCCATGGAATCATGTTTGCCTCCACGATCGATGAGGGCCATAACGCTCTTGTGTGACTTGGTTCTGGCTTGGTAACATCCACATCCGGCACAGGAGCGGGGATATTATGTGATTCTAGGCCCTGTGCTTGCAGGCTCGAAGAGTCTGCATCATTCTGAATGATGGAGGGCAGAGATGTCCTTAGGTAGATGTTAGTGCCCGGGAAATCAAAGATGGGCATTTGAGCATCTAAGTTATCCGGCAGCCAATACTCCACATCACTTCTCTCGTTCCAGCCTATCGCACTGTTACTATGGGATGCCATAGATGAAGCATCTACACTCCAGCCAGGAGCAACCGCCGCCGTCGCATGGGATTGCGCAAGGTCGACGGGCACGGAAACATCGCCGTCAGGAATAGGCCACGGCGTCGCATCATGTCGACTTTCTTCTCGCGGAGGAGGCTCTGCTTGATAAGGGAAAGTGGTAGGAAAGGCGCTAGAGTTGACTTGACTTTGTGGGGTCGGAGGATTTTTGCTTAACACATGAGTTTGTTGCTGCCGGATCTGCGATACACGACTAAAGAAGTGGTCAGGCTATGCAATAACCCAACAAATGAGTAGAGTATTATCCTAGTAAACTCACTGTCCAGTTGGGCCCCGTTTCTTTTGGGGTTGGAAAAAGGTGCATTCAAAACCCATAGACACACATGCTTTACATGGTTGCGATAGACTACACTGTGCAGCATTAAGAGGGTTAGCATACCCACGACCGACCGCTCAAGCATCGGAAGTAAATCGCAGAGGGTGGGGGAGGTGAAGTGAAATTAACAACAATCTCAAGAAAGGGGAAGGAAGTATTGCCTTGATCTTCCGGAATTTGCACTGGTCGCAGGCCCTTTTCGCTATAGCCCCCGATGTCTTCCTTCGGGATTCAGTCCGGATGGCACCGGTCATCGGGGGTGTTGTAGTGGCATCCGAAGTCGGGTTCATGATGGCATGTTCTCGGAGGGACAAAAGGGGCGATAGAGGGCAGGAAACTAGCAGATATGCGAGCAAGAGGGACAATCACAATGATATACCGGGACGAAACATTTCAATGCCTCACACTCAACTTCCCCGTCCATCAGTCAGCTTGTTATTCAAGAGAATGATCAACATGGAGAGAGAAAACGAGGAAAAAAATCGCCCGTCGCGGAGGCCCCGCGTGATGAATCCACTGTAACGTATTTGTCTCAACCTTAGTGCCGTCACTCTTTCCAAGCTTGTTTTAAGGGAAATCAAAATCAAAAATCAAACTAAGAAAAATAACGGGAAACTTCGAAAAAACGGGAAAGGAAAGCTAAAATCTCCCAACTCTTATGCTTATTTCAATATTATTATAAAAATCCCCCTCTGGTGCACCACCGCCGCTTTAGTGGCCGTTCTCCCTGTTCAGGAGTGGACCCTGCCCCATCAGGTTGGCCGTAATTTCTACTCCGTGAATCATTGG
Organism: Aspergillus bombycis; assembly: GCF_001792695.1. NCBI lineage: Eukaryota > Fungi > Ascomycota > Eurotiomycetes > Eurotiales > Aspergillaceae > Aspergillus > Aspergillus bombycis. Next base: position 95,102 of record NW_019170110.1, on the reverse strand, counting down.
GGAACAAGATAAACTAGGGCTGTGTTATAGTCAGTCTGGTTGAACCTCTACAATTACATCCGATGACATTGTATCCCAGAATTTACTCGCATTAAATGACTTTCTTTTCCTCGGCAATCATGCCGTTCCCCAAGTCGTCTCCACTCCAAAATGGGCTCAACTAGCACTAAACAACTTACCCCAATCGCTAGTTATCAAAAGAAGATTGGGGTCAACACTGCACTGATAACCCCCAAAATGAGTAGCCTAAGTCACTACTGGGCCTAAGCCATATATAAATGCTGTTGAGCAGACGTGTCCTATGGGCCTATAGCCCGTATTTCAACCAGAGTATTTGATTTCGGGACTGTTTGACGACCTGTATTGCCAACAATCTATCTGCATATACAACCCCTGCGTAAAATGAACCACTTTCAAGTATGGAAGCAAACTGCTTCTCGAAAACAGTACTTACGGAGTGAAATCCTGAAACCCTACATGGTCTCCGATATGGATCAACGGCTACCTCAGGTCCACAATGTCCAGGAACGTTCCCGTATCCATAGTCATCCAGAAGTTCAAGAAATCACTGATATCGACAATATCCCTGTTCTGGTCGAGCAATTGAGAACAGGCAGATTTACTGCTGAAGCCGTTATTCTCGCTTACGTTAGAAGGTGATTGTTGCATTGCCAATGCTTGTTTGATGGATGGGTGCAGCTAATTTCTCGCCTTTACAGGGCTGCAATAGCACAACAATTGGTGGGTTATACCTATCGCAATGGAACAGTTATACGAAGGTATTCACAAAGACTAACAACATTAGACAAACTGTATTACAGAAGTGGTTTTTGAAGATGCTTTGGCCCAGGCTCGAGCATTGGATCGTGTTTTTCAGGAAACTGGGCATCTTAAAGGACCACTCCATGGCGTCCCTGTCACTTTGAAGGACCAATTCAACATCAGAGGTGTAGATACTACCTTGGGATATGTCGGGCGTTCGTTTGCTCCTGCTACGGAGGATGCAGCTCTTGTGCAGATACTGAGGGATATGGGAGCGATCATTCTAGCGAAGACGAATCTGCCCCAAAGTATTATGGTCTGTCTGTTCGAATGAATTTTAATAGGTGTTCCGTTATGGGCTAACCTCAATTAAAGTGGGCTGAAACAGAGAATCCTCTTTGGGGTCTGACGGTTAACCCGCGCGATCCTAGGTTGACTCCAGGAGGCTCGACAGGGGGCGAAGCGGCTCTCTTAGCATTGCATGGCTCCCTCATAGGGTTTGGAACAGATATCGGTGGAAGTATCCGGATTCCGCAAAGTATTGTGGGCTTATACGGCTTCAAACCCACGGTACGTTTTAGCCCTGGAATGACCGTTCAAGACGAAAAGTACCGGGCTGACTACCAAACAGAGCAGCAGATTACCGTACCTAGGGGTTCCTGTTTCCACTGAAGGACAAGAGCACGTCCCCTCTTCCATCGGCCCAATGGCTCGCGACTTAGCGTCTATCGCTTATGTGAGTCGATCTGTTGCTAACGCTAAACCGTGGGAGTTGGACCCAAAGTGCACCCCCCTTCCGTGGAATGAGGATACATTTCAGGAGATACAGGATCGGCCCATGGTTGTCGGTTTGATTCTAGATGATGGGGTGGTGACTATCCACCCTCCTATTGAAAGAGCCCTCCGCGAGTTGTCAGCAAAAATACAAGCAAAGGGCCATGAAATTGTCATCTGGGATGCTTCAGATCACTTTGAATATATTCAACTCATGGATCAGTATTATACTGTTGACGGTGGCGAAGATATCCGTCGAGACATTGCTGTCGCCGGAGAACCATTCGTTCCACATGTTGAGGCACTAGTTACCCGAAGCCAGGCTATCTCCGTCTATGAGTATTGGCAGCTCAACAAGCAGAAGGTCGCACTACAGAAAAGATACCTTGATAAGTGGAATGCGATTCGGTCTCCATCGGGGAAGCCAGTTGACATTCTCCTAGCTCCCACTACACCGCATCCAGCTGTTCCACACCGAAGACTGCGGTGGGTTGGATATACTAAGATCTGGAACTTGCTCGACTATCCCGCTGTCACCTTCCCTGTTGATGAAGTAAGAGTGGCTGTGGATAGCGTGCAAAAGACATATCAACCGAGGAATGAGCTGGACGCATGGAACTGGGATCTTTATGACGCGAAGGCTATGGAAGGCCATCCCATCAATGTCCAAGTCATCGGAAAGAAACTGAATGAGGAAAAGGTGTTGGGGGCTGCAACCGTTATCGAGAGAATCTGGAGAGATCTCTAATTTTCATGGTTGGGGAAGATGGCATCGTGCTTGCTTACGTTGATGCCAGACAATTTTCTTTAGGCAATTTTACTTAACACCCGCCTTGTTCCGCGTCGGGAAATGTATGGCTTGTGAGCCTGCTCTAGCTTGGAGTAACCCAAACGGGATTTGGGGTAAATGCCTACTTAAACGTTGGAGTATACATCTGAGAATGAGGGGTAAGTTATGATAAGCACACGGTGGGCTACTTGATAGTCGATACCTAGTACCGGTAGATACGGTAGTAGGGGTGCTCTCAAGTAGTACGTATACAACTAGAGCTATCGCAGAGAGGGGATATTTGAATTGATTGAATGATGATAGGCCGTATTCGATATGCTGTGCGGACTTCAACTTAAGGTCTAGCTTCTACGCGATCTGAGGTAGAAAAATGGGGGGCAAAGCGTGTTCTGCTTGGCTACCGAGTCGATGCCGTGGCCAGTTGCTTGTATAGGAGGGAAATGTACAGACAAGTACAGAGCTAAGCTTATAGGATTATTGAACACATCATGAAGCAGGAGGGCGAATGAGTGGCCATGGAACAAATCCGCAAAGTCAAGGATAAACCGCCAGGGAGTGCGAAGATGCTCGCAACTCCTAAGACAAAGCATTCATAACCTCTTATGGTTGCCCAGCCATGCGCCACTACCAGAATGCAGTCTAGCCAAAACACGTTAGACTCGTCCTGAATTCATATTGTCTTTGAAAGGACCTCCAGTTTTCTGTTCAATTACTATTCCAATCTCAGGTATGCCCGAGGGCCAAATATATCATTAACTTCTTATGCGATGGGGGACTACTAATAAAACACACGTGTGTAAATTAAACATTCTTTTGTTCAACGCCTCTAAACACCGCAAAATGCCAGGTTCCTTTTCCCCAAATTTGATCACGTTCTTGGGGTTTCAAACAGCTGAGGCTTCATGTTAATCTTGCAAAGCTTCGCAATACAGCCGCTCAATTGGAGCAACGACTGCACACCGTCTAGGATGCGCATATGTGTAAAGCCTATTTCCCGGATGAACTCTAGTTTAGAATGTTCCGATAATGTCTGGATCGTCTTTGTGACTCGGAACATTGTGCTAATGATGTCATGGGAAGAGTAACCCAAGTCCCTACAGAAGAAGTAAGATTAGGTATAAAAAACCGTAACATCACGCATCATGTACACATACCATAGCTCGTTTAGTGTTTCTAAGGCGGCATCTACTTTCCCTTCCCAGCAGGCCTTGATCATCGCTTGGACTTTGATAGGATGGGGACTGTCGACAACTCGAAAGACATTATCGCCGCTGACAAAGCCGAAGCCTGACCATGTACTTTGCAAATTGTTAATGGCCTGGCGCATGTCTCCTTCCGCGCTAAACACCAGGGCCGCAATTCCGTCTTCTGTGTGTTCCACCTTTTCGGCATCGCAGACCTGTTTTAGTCGTTTGACAACCTGCCCATCGGTCAACCGAGCATAGCGGAGAATGGCGCATCGAGACTGGATGGGCTCTATGATTTTGTTCGATTGGTTACATGCAAAGGCAAATCGCGTAGTAGAAGAGTAGATCTCCATGGTGCGCCGCAACGCCTGCTGAGCACCTGGCGTCATACTGAATCGCGATCAGTAAATAAGCTAAACAAGCATGGGAGGGCTTCTTTAATGTGTACCTGTCTGCTTCATCAAGGATAATTATCTTATGACGACCAGGTGGCAGTGTGACTTTCTTTTGGGCAAATCCTTTAATTCGGTTCCGAACGACATCAATACCTGGGACTCCATCAGCCGTTGTGTCATAGTTCGTGAGTGAAGCACTTCACACCTCTCTCATCACTGGCATTCAATTCCAACACGGCTTCCTTATACGCATCACCTAGTAATTGACGTGCTAGGCATAAAATAGATGTGGTCTTTCCGATACCAGGCATGCCTGAGATAATGACGTGTGGCATATTGCCATCCTTCGCGATAATTTTCAGTCGTTCAATAGTCTCCGTGTTGCCGACAACATCATCGAGAAAGACTGGGCGGTATTTTTCAACCCTATGAATGGTCTTATGTCAGAATTGGCCTTTCTACTGAGCAACGATTGCAATCATATACCACGGCAGCTCATAATCAGGGGGTGACCCCGCTGTGACGGGCTTGAGGCCAGCGCGAGCAGCACTTGACGAAGATTCGGCTTGAACCATTGTGCAACCGTTTTGATATCCCCAGGGACTAGTTGCTAGGTCTGAGTTGTCTCAGCAAGCAAAAGCTGGTTTGCTCGGCGGACGCGAAAGTCGCCCAGATACGCGTCGGGGTGCATTTAGCCTAATTGGGATTAATCAGATCCCGTGCTCTCTTGGCATAGTATAGCTAAGTAAGTACTTGAGTACGACAAAGTCCCATATAATGATTTCTAGCGGTTGGCATGACCACACAGATCTGAACGGAGATATGATATTTTATGTACTACTCAGCCTTCTATCGTGACTGTCAACAATTCCATGGCGCGAAGCAATGATAAAAACAGATAGACTCTGGCCAGTTGCCAAGTGCACCAGTTCTAAGCTACCCGCCCCACTTTTACCCATTCAATTCCTACTTCAACAGCTCGCTACAGCTACAAGTTCAACTGATGTTTCACTCCTTTGTACCTTATACTTATGCCTCTTCCTAGATTTTATCCTAATAGTCTTAATTGTATCGCTACAAGGAGCCCATCTTTATCTACTCGCTTGGTGTATTCGCCTGAACTCCGAAGCAATAAGCTGCACTCAAGCCCTGTTCTTGTGCTAGAGAAACCAGGGGTTAAAAGGAAAAACGATAAAGGGCTATATTCGCCGCATCTTTCGTACTTCGCCGATATACAGCTTCTTGAATATTAATTCCACGATGGGAACAACATCTGTCCGCCGCAATATATTCCACCACCATCTCAGCAAACGCTCTGTATCGGCAGCTCTCCCAAATGCCTCGATGCAAAGTGGTACCACCGGTGGACTGCCTAGTCTCTCCTCTCATGTTATGCCATCTGCGTCATATGAATCGACACAGTCGCTGGGCCCCGGCCTAGTCGATGGCGGGGAGATCGTGGTGAAGGATAAAAATGGTGATTATAAGCTCGATATTCCCGTTCTTCCGCCCGCCGTTGCAAGAGAGGATGGGGATGAGATGGAGGGCATGGAAGGTGGAGCTACTAGAGGATCTGGGCCTACGGGGGCTGAGTCCACAGCACAAATAGAAATTAGCGGGCGCGAGAAAGAGAGTAAGTTTACTTCGACTATCCGTCCATTATTGGCCGATAACATACTGATCGCGATTGATCTAGAAATTGAGGCAAGTCTGGTAGATATGATGTACCGAAGTCGGAACAGGCAGATGAGCACCGAACCAGCTGGTAAGTTTCACCCTTATGCTGCTCCACGCGGTTGGATCTGGTTCGATTACAGCTGATTGGTTTCCTTAGAGATTCTGAATCTCATCCATCAGAACCTTAGGAACAATGTTGCCTCCCTGGATGAAGACAACTGGATATACGAACCAGAACCCGACTCGCTTTTCTAGTCGATGCCACTTACATTATGCATGAATATCTCCATGACAAAGCTGTGTATACTATGCCCGATCTGTATACACCGCGGGCACTGCCTTCCGTTAAACTAGTCGAGCTCCGGATTTGCTGGTGGCGCTTCGACTTTCTTGGATGAGCCTCGGCTCTGCGACATCCTTCCGCCTGTACTGCCCTGTCCCCCTCCAAACAGCATGCTACCCATCATATCCAGCAAAGGGTTGCCCTGTCTTGGGATCTTAATACTGAAATACTGCTCCCCAATCTGAGCCAAGAAATCATCCCAGATGCTGACCTCTTGGATTTGCGGTGCATAATGCGATGTTAACTGTTTGAAAAGGTCCGCGCTGCCGCGTTGAATCGTGAGGAGAAGCATGCTGATAAAGTTCAGCAAAGGCAATGCGGGAAAGACTCGCACATCAGTACTGGAGCTGCTGACATCCTGTGAACTGGGGGAAGGATTAGAGGACGAAAGTCGGGACGTGAAGATGAGGAATGCTTTATTAGCACTGCGCAGATTTCCGGTCAGGAGGTACGGGAAAACTGCGCGGGATGCGTAAATCGCTGCCGTGTGCGGTTCGTCATTTGTGTACCACTCATGCTCTAATTTTGCCAGGGTTTCAGCTGATTCTGAGGTTCCGAGGATCAGATGCTTTTCAGCGTCGTAGGGTTCATGGTCTAAAGCCATTGGTTAAGGAAAACATGGACATGTATTTCACCGGCACAGATTTACATACCTTCGGCATACACCGATCCAACTGCATGATGTAAATCGGGGTCGCCTCTCTCTAGAGGCCCAAACCGTCCACTCCAGCCAATCATCTCCTGTATGAACCTTTTGCGAGTTGGTTCCTCGGATGGGAATTCATGTAGAAGCTCGATAAGGCGCTCTGCAATTAGGTAAAATCATCAGCTTAGTCAAAGTTCAACTTTCATAGTAAAACCTATACAGAGAAAAATGCTTCTCGAGACTTACTCTTTCGAGCACGGCCTTCCGTATCATCATCATTTTCAGTAATTTCCCACCCCGCCTTCGTGTACACCTCAACAACAAGCATAATGGCCAAGTCTCCGCCACTGGCAGAAGCGCCTTGCTGAGACCCAGCCCTTAAAAGTGCAGTCGCACCCCCTGCCAGTAACTCCGCGGCCGCATCGTAATTCGCTTGTTTGATATACCGCGCAGCGATGACCCTCAGTTGCTGATGAGCCTCGTAGTAAGCACCGGAGGCTATCCTGTCGCCAAAATAATTAGCTCCTTGCTATGAAACGTTACCACCGAGATAAAGTTGCTATAAAAGCAAGTACGCGGGCTCCGTGATGTTCCTACTTTTCTCGTTGCCGAGCAATGGTCTTCTCGATACGTGAGGTCATCCTGCTTCGTGTTCAATGCAGTGAAATGTTTTGGAAACGGTAAAATAGGTGGAAATGGGGACAACAAGATGAGAGCGATATTAAATTATGGTGGGGAAAAGAAGACAACTCAGGTGTCAAACACGGAAGTGAGAAAGAGGGGGAGTGAGAAGTGGACTCAAAAGAGTCGGGCAATACAGCAGCTACTGAGAGTTTGGTGGGACACTTCGGCTCTCAAATCCAGAACACCGGAGGGACGAATAGAACTGAACTTCTACTGTACGATTTCGCATGCTCATGTCTTCTTTGACACAGTCTGATTGAATTTTTTTAAAAAAAAAAATATGATAGCATAAAATAAACCCGTGAAGCATTGGCGAAGCTCAATTATGTTACCTTTCTTCAATGTTCGTCGTGGATAAGGCGCTAACCCTGTTCTGGGAGAATGCTGACCAGTCACTGACTTTTTGAAGGAACCACTCCGTACTACTACTAGTACTAATATTCTATCTACATCACGCTCCCTGCTAGATACAAAGCACAGCCGGGTACCCTTCTTTACCCAAACCGCCTTTAAAACTTCCCTATCCTTGTCGCATGTCGGGATAGACGTTGTAGTTGTTCGTTTGGTCTACTGGTGAAGGTTGCGATCACTTTATACTTTTCTTATTTATTTTACTTTTATTTTTATTATTATATTTTTTTATAAGTTTGTTTGATTTTTACTAGCCCCCATTCTTCCTTTATCTATCTATCTTAACCATTTCCTTTCCCTAGCTGCAACGTACTACTGATTAAAAGTTGTTGAATCACATCACTAGTATACTCAAAATACACCCCGAGACGCCATGAATCGAGGCGCTTTTGACATACAGCCGATTGGCCGCTTCTATGGATCCAATGCTACGATTCGCCGTCCTAAGGTAGGTTTGCCGTTCCGTCCTGCATGGTTTCGATAATGTAAACATCGCGTAGGAGATCACTTGCTTTTCATATGATGACCAGCACTCCTTTCATTTAGGGGATTTGTCCCTACGATACTACTATCCACCACATCTTCCGGCAGACTTGAATCGTGGTTATGATACCTTCCAAAAGCTGGATGACTCGGCGGATGAGCATCTAAATGCTCTACTGGAAACGATCATGGCTTTGGAAAAGGAGACAGGAAAGAAATGTGAGGCCGATATCATCACCTGGAGGGGAATGATGACCAAAGTAAGCTACTTGATCAGGGGCTGGTACCCCAACTTCAACTCGTAAGTTGACACTGGCACTCATCTAGATCCTGACGGCGCCATTCGACAATTTGAATGGGTATGTACAACTACCGATCGCTGCGACGTTGCTCTTCACTCAATCATATGTAGATTCGAAATGAATGCGACTCGGTTCCAAGTGAGTCCCATCCAGGGCATATTTAGTCCTTTTCGTGGTATCCCGAAGCTAACCATTGTGCCTTAGGATACTATGTAAGCACATTAGCATGACTATGCCGGCTATGTGCATTCTAAACAATGTCTAGATTTATTGAAGAGAACAATCTCTACAAGAACCAGCAAAAACAGTTACAAAAGAATCAACGAATGCCCCCAGGGATGCCTTCTCAGGATATGATGGCCTATTGGGGTAGCGTATATGCGCCTCCTTCATTCTAGTGTCTGTTGTTGATTGAATTAGGGTACAAATTCGAAACACTATCTCTTCTCAACCAGCCATGGGACCCGACGACACGTGAAGAGATTGAATCCCGGGATGAGCTGACTGTGAACAACAATGCCCAATACTGCTCAGTTGTACGCACAGGAATAGGCAAGACGCGACTGATAATCGGGGGCGAGGTTGATGCCGGTATGGAGAGGACTAACCTTATCCAAGCGCACATGCTAATAACTTGACAGTCTGGGATTGCAAGCCTACTCGAAAAGAAGACGGTATTCACTGGGTGGAACTTAAAACATCTGCAGAGATCAGAAACGATCGGGACATGTTGAAATATGAGCGGAAACTGCTAAAATTCTGGGCACAGTCATTCTTGCTTGGTGTTCCCAAAATCATTGTAGGCTTTCGTGATCAACGTGGTATAGTCCATCGCTTAGAAGAGCTTGAGACTGCCAGCATACCAAATAAAGTCAAAAATGCTGGTAGGGGTACCTGGGACGGGAACATTTGCATCAATTTCACTAGTGCTTTTCTCGAATGTAGGAACTCCTGAGGCGCTTGACAGTATCGCATACTAATGAGCTTTAGGGCTAAAATCTACTATTAATGAGGAGGGGATGTGGAGAATTCGAAAGCCCGAGAAATCATCCATTATTGAAGTATTCAGACTCGAAGAGAGTGGAACGGGTGATCTAATTTCGCCATCATTCTCAACCTGGCGGTCAAAGACATGAGGTCTGCTAGTTCTAGGCCATGAATTTGTCTCCATATGCTTATTCATATTCGAGGATGCTGAACTATTACATGCGTCTAAAACCAAGCCAAGTATATCCACCGGTCTTACTTACGATTTAATAATCAAGCGGGAGACTGCGGCCGATTAACCAGCTATGGCAGTCATGCACGCATCATGTGGAGCCGGTCAAGCACTTACGGACAGACGTACGGAGTATGGCAACGTTTTGCAGGGTGTGTGGCCCAAATCGTCAATGACTATGGCGACAAGATTTACTACGGGAGCGCTCTGGCACAAGGGAAGAGAATACGAGACCAGATCGTGAACGACTGGTCTATAAAATTCGAGCTTAATATAGGATTGGGTCGCGTTCATATGACGAGCCTTCATGATGCTCCTTAATTGCGTCATTCAAAAATGTCGAAATACTAATGGTTACAATTTGTTCAACAGATCGGAGATGTTGTTACTGTTGCTGTTGATAGTCGACCAAGCCAAGATAAATTTGCATCGATGAGTTCTCTTTGATAGATTTCATATCTATTGAAATAAGTCCGAAAGAAAGTTCTGCTCTTCCAGTGATTCACTGCCTGTGTCACGAGAGATCCTTCTCGTACTGTCTTCCCGAGCCTGTAGAGATTTCCCCCGTTCTGCTCTTTTAGCCATAGCCTTGAGAACTCGTTTATGGCTATGTCCATTGAGATGGACGTTCCACTGCTCTTCATTTACCATTGTTTTGTGGCAAACGTCGCAGGTGAAACATTTCGCCGCGGAACCTGGACGCTCTTGCGACTGAGCGTCTTTTGCGCCCAGGATGGTTTTTGCTAACTCCGAAAGTGACTTAGGGTCCGGGGCAGATTCGTCTTTGAGTAAGGCCTGGGTTAAAAGCTCGGACGGCTCCGTGATGCAATTCCCCCAATCTTCCACGTTTGTGCTATCTAGAAGGTAAAGGCGATGCGCCATACCGGTCTCTGCAAGGGTGTTCCATAGCTTGTTTCGAATCCATTTGACTTGCGATGCTGAATACTGGCGGGTGGCAATCTTGATAGACTCGATACAAGATTTTTTGAGGGTTTCCAATTCGTCACCGCTTAGGGATCTCTTGTGTAGGGCTTCAAAATATGGCGCTAATTCCTTGAACCCAATGGCCACCCAAACGCCCCGTGTCGGATCAATGCTAGAGCCTTGTGTCCTTCTTTCTCGGATATAGTCTGACATCCCCTGTGCTTCAGACATCAGGCCTTGCTCGATCATGACATCCACACGTTTATCAAGTCGAGCAATAAGAGCCTCCCTCTCTGAATGAATCCAGAAAACCATCGTTGGAAACCGTAAATGGCCCTCGCCCGTAGTACGATCACTGTTAGCCAGAGCCGCCTGCTTCAGGCGTTTTTGATCTGCGTAAACTTCCGATGCAGGACGTCCCGTCTGAAAGTAAATCTCCAAGGAACGACGAATTTTTCGCGTGTCGTTTGGATGCCATCGATCAGCCATGACCGGGTCAACCTCTCTTAATTTCTGCAACACCACGTCTGTCGGGGCATCGAGAATTGGCCATTTTGTAGATAATTCCTCGGCCTCTCCGCCGGAGCGTGCACCTGATCCCTGGGACTCGTCCGATCCCTCCCCAACCAGCTGGCCTTTAAACAACACGGCTTGTGTATAGTAGTGAGTTCCGCCCACCAAAATTGGGAGTTTCCCTCTGGAGTGGATGTCCTTAATGATTCGAAGGCATTCGCTTTTGAACAGTCCTATGCGCCATGGCTCTTCATTCAACTCGATGCAGCTGATTAGATGGTGTGGGATATTGTTCCGTTCATCCATTGGTATTTGATTCGTGATGATGGGGAGACCGCGGTACATTTGCATCGCATCTCCGTTAATTATCTCACCGTTGAAACGAGTAGCCAGGTCCACTGCAAGCTATCTGCAGTCATTAGCAATCGGGATTCACATATGATCATCAGCAATGCGATCACCCACCTTGGACTTGCCAGTACCCGTGGCACCGACTATGGCTATGAGGGGCTCCATGTTGGGCGGACGTCTAGCAAAGAAAGGGTACCGGAGAAAAGGGCGCATGAGAGGAGACAAAAAACCATTTTTGTCTCCGGCTAGTCCCCTTGCTCGACAAAGTTACGACAGCGATAGCACGCCAACTGGGGATTGTAGATAGGCTTTTTACTGAAAAAAGAAAAGAAAAAGCCACAAAGGTCTAAATGAGAAATGAGAAATGAGAAATGAGAAATGAGAAATGAGGGGAAAAGATTGACTGGTGGAAGAGGTTAACCTTATCGGGCAAAGCGGAGCAGCCAGGCAGGTTTTATCTGATCTCATCATTTTATGGACTGATTAAATCAAGTACTCCGTGGAAGTAGTAGTAACCCAACATCATCGTTCAGCCCCTCCGATCCCCTTGCCTAGATTTCTCTCTTCTTTCTCTCTCTCTCTCTCTCTCCCCGCCGCCATGGCCAACATACCGTCAATCCAGGTTAAAAATCTGTCATATAAATTTCAGGATGGTTCGTCCGGCCTGGCAGATGTAAGTCTCAACTTACCAGCCGGAAGTCGAACTTTGCTCATCGGAGGTAGGTACACTATTAATTATGGTTTCTCCAATGGCTAACGTCAACGGTAGCTAATGGAGCGGGAAAAACCACCCTTCTACGGTTGCTCGCGGGCAAGCGTCTCGCTCCCGACGACACAATCACCGTCGGCGGCAAGGACCCCTTCAAAGAGGGTCTGGAAGGTGTGACTTATCTAGGCGTCGAGTGGGTTCTTAACAATATTGTTCGGACTGACATTGACGTTCCTACATTACTGGCTTCTGTGGGCGGAAATGCCTATCCCGAGCGGAGGGACGAGCTTGTAGATATCCTCGATATCGACTTGCGGTGGCGTATGCATGCTGTGTCTGATGGAGAGCGGCGCCGCGTCCAGTTGGCCATGGGTCTACTCCGACCCTGGCAAGTCCTACTCCTCGATGAAATCACCGTTGACCTGGACCTGCTATCCCGTCATAATTTCCTCTCTTTTCTAAAGCGCGAGACCGAAACTAGACCTTGCACCATAGTGTATGCGACGCACATCTTGGACAATTTGTCTCAATGGCCAACACATTTGGTGCACATGAATCTTGGCAATGTCAAGCAGTGGGGCCCAATTGAAAAGTTTCAGAAAGAAGTGCCTGAAACATCCGAAAATAGCCAGCTTGGAGAGCTCGTTCTAAAGTGGCTCAAGGAAGATCTCAAGGCCAGAGGTCCTAGAAATGGGCGGCGTGGCCAAGCCAAGACCTACGAGTCGTTTGATGGGATAGGGGGATATGGCTTTGAAAAACGGAACTGAATCAATTCCTCTAATCCTATTAATCTCTTTCTGGTTTAGACTCTCTCTATTCATCTCTTTTCGCCCTTTTCTGTTTTCGTTCTTTGTTTATCTGTTTACTCATTTATCATTTATTTATTTTTGCGACTCATTCAACAATATTTACTTTTACCATGGCATGACATGCATGGAAAGGGTTTCACTGCAATGAAATATGAGAATCAACCCCAACGGTTATATTCGACATTCGATAACTCCTTCAACAAGCATAGATGTCACCAAGATTTTTTGCCTGGTATTTGTATATATAAAGCATATTGCATCTCATGAAACCATGCTGGAAATAGAATATATACGCGTTGAGGTATCTTCACTTGCAACGGCAAGCTTGAGACTATAGTCGTCTTGGCTGGTATCATATTTCGCGGAAGGTCGCCATGCGAGTTGTGTGATCGCCTTGGACGGGGATGTCAGCTTGTCGATATTACCCAGATGGGTTGCCTCCAGGCTGTCAACTGCGATTTCGTATAACGACAATTCGCCGCTATCCTCGCCTGTAGCGAGGAAGAGGGAATTCGCCTGCACCTTCGGGAAGAAAGATATTGCAGTAACGGAGCTCTTCAGTGTGATTGTTGTTTTGCATACAAAGGACCCTTGGCTAATTTGCCAGATTTTCACTAACTTATCGCGACCAGCTGTGGCGAAAGTGTGGATATCCGGAATAGGGGCCCAAGCAGCATCCAAGATCATTCTTGAATGGCCCTTAGGATGAGATTCCATGAGTGAGAACACAGATCGGTCTAGTTCACTGCGGCAGTAAATTGCCCATTGTCGGTCTCGCCCAACACTTAGAAGGTATTGGTCATCGTGAGAAAATGAAAGGCTTGTAATAGTCAAAGAATGTGCTGCAAGGGAAGGCCGTATTTCATGCCAGTCCGATGTATCATAGAGACGAACCACTGCATGATCTATTGAGCTCGCTTTACAGGCCGTAGCAATGAGTGTGCAGTCATGACTGACGGCCACAGCCGATATTTCATAGCCATGACCATAGAGTTTTTCGTGCTCTGGCCATAATGTGTAACGCGCTAGCTGATCTTCTAAGGGTGGCTGATTTGAATCCGAGAGTATTGTTTGATTTTCCTGGGCTTGTCCAATATTGGTGGCATTTGCCTCCTCCCCTTCTCCCTCGCCCATTGGAGCTTCTCCCATCGATTGGTTTGAGAGACCCAGAACTGGTATCTGAGCAGTGTCTGGCAGTTCTCCCTCTGCTGATTGTTTGAATGCAGAAAGTTTCTCTAGTAACTTAGCAATCGGCTTGGGCTCGTTGAAAACCCGCAAAAGCTTCTCGTCTGCACCGGAAACGAAGCGCGCAGGTCCTAATGTATCAACACAGTTCAGATCGTAACCGTGAATTTGTGGCCTTGAGAACTCATGCCACGACTGTTTTCCATCTCGTAGCCACTGTGCATGGAGTCGAGTCGTCTGGTCTGCACTAGTAGATAACAGATAGCCCCCAGAAGGCTCCCACCGTACACCATTAACCGGGCGCACATGTCCCGATATGCCCAGGGTCTGCACCCAGACGTCCGCATCTGCATCGTAGCTCCATGCCCTCCAGCTGCCTGTTCGCCCAAGGCTCACTACTTGGTTACCGTCCGGTGACCAGAGGCCAATCCAGAACCCACCAGTGCTACCTGTAGCTGTAGTAGACCCTTTTTGAACACTAATTTCCCCCATCCTTTCAGCCGAAACCCAAACTCCAGAGACGGTATCTTGTTCCCAGATAGTCAACGTGTTATCCGCAGAAGCAGAGAGAAGCTGTTGACGTTCGGGGCTGGGGTTCCATGTAGTCGTGTAAATCCAGTCCTCATTTCCGAACAACAGAGCTTCGAAAGTAACAGAGTACTTCGACCCCGCTGCATTAAATTGATGAGCTTTATTTGATAATGTCGGTTCGAGTTCGCCTAGCACGGGATCCTCATCTCCTGCCGGCGCTGCAAGGGTAACCTCCCCACGTTGGATTCGCCAGAGTCGAATATACTTGTCCTGGCTAGCAGACGCGAGCAGGATGTCTCCTGTTTTGCTCTGCTTATCCCGCGTGAACGACAGAGAACGCACCCAAGCCTCGTGACCGGACAGCACAGCAGCAAGCCTGAAACTAGTACCACCGAGTGGATCTTCAAGGATGTAAATATGTACGATATTTGTAGTACCTGCGACTGCCAATACCATGGGTCCATCTGCCTGAAGCGGCTTCAGTGCCAATGCCAGAGGAAAAAAGCGTGGTTTCATAACTATTGTTGTGAGTAACTCGCTCTTAGCTCCTTCACCCTGGAATGTTATCCTCCAGATTTTAACACTTCCATCTGCCGCCCCCGACGCAACGAGACCCGCTCCATCACTGACAGCGATTGTGTTTATCGAGCTTGTATGACCTTCTAGAGTTTGCGCATGCTTGAATTGGAGACGGGTATCTGTTACAGCTTGCCATATCCGGACTGTGTGATCGGCAGAAGCAGTGATAAGGAATTTTGTGCTTGTAGTGGGACATGTGTAAAATTTAACGGCATTGACCTTGTCGGTATGACCGACAAGAAGAGAGTAGACCCCACGCTGAAACTTATCCTGCGCGCGAAGTTAGATGTTTAGCCAACATCCTTGATACAAGCAGCAGGTACCAAACACAAGCAATATCTACGCAATCATCCGTACCTTAGGGTCCCACAAAGCCACATTGTTGTCTGCACCAAAGGCAAGCACCCCGGACTGAACATCCCAGTCAGCGGCGGAGGGATGCCTATTTCCACCGACGCTGATATAATCGCTTGTGATGGATACCATGGGCTCGAACTTTCGGGGTGTAATACCTATAGTGTATATTTGTGAGGTTTTTTCGTCGCGTGGAGACAGAGATATAAAAGGAAGGGTTGTCACAAATGCTGGAGGTCATCACTGAATGACTTTTTGTGCTGCGAACCTTTTAGACGCTTATCGATAAGGACGACGACTCACAACACTGGAAAACCCCTCTTCTTTCCCACCACGGCTGAGCCTTCACATCCAGTACATATTGTACTCTCCAACAGGGCTAAAACCAAGCTTTTCTGCATAAAATTTCAACATGACCACCGACACAGAAATTGGTCATGAAAGCGCGAGAGTGGAGGCTCCCGGCTCCTTCTCTGTCTCCGTTGAGTTCACGTTCAGTCCCCCTCGGTATCCGGCTATTACCTTGGTCGATTAAGTTACTAACTTCCTGATATAATATAGTGGTGGCCTTGAAATTCTTTTCTCCAATGAGCGCAAGCATGGTGTCACACTACCTGCTCGACTGAGTGACGGTGGCCGGCCGAGGATAAGCTTCCTCCTCGAACACCTTGTCGAAAATGTGATGAAGGATGAAAGAAAGGAATTGTTCATATTGGAGGGCAATGTGTACGTTTCCATGGAGTCACACTAGGTAACTGCGCTAATGGTAGATACTAGGCGTCCTGGTATCCTTGTCCTCATCAACGATGCAGACTGGGAACTGGAGGGCGAAGAAAACTATGAGCTCCAACCGGGCGACAACATTGTCTTCGTTTCTACGCTACATGGAGGTTAACAGTTCTTGCAATCTATGTTCTCAATCACCACCATTGATGCCACAAAGATGACAGGATCAGGCCGGTAACTATGTTCGCCGCTCTTCAAAACCCGGCTGTACTAAGCACAGGATTAAACAACATCCTCAACATGCTGCTGCGATATTCTTTCGGGCTCACGAGGGGTCCGAAGCCCACTTTGTGGCGTCGAAAACCCATCTTGTGGACTACTTAATCCTCCAATCAAAGGGGTTGTGACCCCACTGGGGGGCACAGGTATTTTGATGTCTTGGGGTGAGCCAGGAATGATTTCCTTGGGGAGGTCCGGAATATGGATTCTGCGAGCCTCATTTTGGTAGCTCTCCGGGATGATCTGAGGAAAGTAGTCAGTAACATGTTCAATAGTTCGACTCGTTGCAATCATACCTCGATTATCTCGTCGCGAGGGAACTCTAGAAATGGAATATCCGCCGCATTACATGCCATAAGATAGCCGTATAGAACCCTTAGGACACTTTCATGTGCAATAATGAGGAGGTCATTCTGCTCACGTTCAAGCTCTAATATTATAGGCTCAAGGCGTACAGCAAGGTCGTGATACGACTATATAGTGCAACTCGGTCAGCAACTATCATATCAACGAGAAAAAAAGTACCTACCTCTGCCCGAGGGTACCTATGGTGATAAGGATCCAATTCATGCTTTGCTACCTCGTCTGGGTATTCTTCACGAATCTTCTTTTCTGACATCTTTTCGCAAACACCTGGGTTCAACTGGCTCAGTTGTGATCTCTGCCGGACTTTGTATCCCGTCTCGTGAAGATACTTTGCAGTTTCGATTGTCCTACGTCTGGTGGAAGTCCAAACTGTCAAAGGTTTCAACTCATAGTCTGTCTCTCCTTGGTCGATTGTTGCTTGCTTCTCGGACTCTCTATGCCTCAGTAGACATTCAGTCATTTTCTTAGCATAGTCCTCTCCTTGTTCTGACAAGGATGCATCAGCTTTGTAAGAGTCCGCTTCCAGGGAAACACCGGCCTGATGATGTATTTGTCAGACACCGAACAAGACATGAATGATGTAAGACTGCAAATTATCCACCCACCCGTGCAAAATAAGTATGTCTAGATTTTATGTGAAGGTTGAGAAGATAAAAAACGATCCGATGAGAAAGATAACCAAAACTTCGATTGTTAACAATCAGCCTTTCACCAGCATTAATCATCTGTTTCAGGTTAGTACACATCTCAAGGCTAAAGAAGAAGCGCTATCACCTTGATATAATTCAGGTCTTTTTCCTCCATCGTTTGGAATTGAGGGATTCGCGCATTAATACGGGTCAAATAGTGCCTCACTGCCTCCTCCGAGGTCCAGCCTACATACTACTAAATATCAATCATTGGGTTCAAAACATCGACTACCGCTGGGAAGGAGCTTGTACTCACGTCAGGTGAAGATATTTTTACACGAAGGACATTCTCTTCGATGAGGCGCTTATCATCGCACCATGACTCGATAAACAGGGTCTTATCCGCGGAAACTCGTAAGCACTGTTCATGCATGGTCACAAGTGATGAGAATTTGCATACCTCAATATCATGCTTAGCGAACTCCTTCGCAAGCGATCGTCGTCCCGAAGCCAAGGGGTTCACAGCATCATATATTGCTATCTGGCCATTTTCATCATTCAGAAATTGATATATGTCTTCCCGACACCGTTTTACAATTTTTTGTCTCAAAAGTACTGAGGAAGCAGATGCTAATCAAGAATGACATAAATTAACGTGAGTCGCTCAGCTACTGAGTAGTACAAATGGCTCATTAGGTAGTTCACTAACCGTTGACAAAAAAGTAATCATCAGGGATATCCTGACCAACTGGGATAGTGGCACGTCTGTAGTCTCCAAGGTGAAAGATCCTGGTCTTAACACCCAACCTGCGATGCAATCAGCTCAAACGAAAGAAGTCGACCATAATAACAAAACGCACCATCGAAGATAGCGCGCCAGAGCTACCGATATATGTCTAAGATTGGTGCAATAGGTCAGTAACGGCGCTAGTATAAATACGGCGGGTTTTGGTAAACAAACGTCTTGCCCCTCGCTGGTAAGCCCACAGTAATGATGACAATTCGGCCCGAGTGGAAAAGTCGACCGGACTCTGTGCTATACAGCTGAGCCGGTGCTAGATCGGCCTTTTCGGGCAGATCATGAATTGCATCAACAAATGTTGACGACTTTCGCCGGAATCGCGGGGAGTTAGCAACAATATCCGCAGTTCTAACCTGATGTCAATGTGAATGAACTCGTATTACAGTAAACCCATATATCGGCTTCTGATCTTGAAGAGCAATTCCCCGAGTAGTAGTCTTTTGTAACGTCCGTGATAATATCAAGAGGAACTGTGCACGGAAGGAACAGGCAATTGGAGGGGCTTCAGGGCAGAGCTTACAATAGGGTGTCCATAGTACAGTGGAATAAGGTCAATGAGGCTCCGAGTCAAGTGAGGTAGCAG
Source organism: Aspergillus bombycis (assembly GCF_001792695.1). Classification (NCBI taxonomy): domain Eukaryota; kingdom Fungi; phylum Ascomycota; class Eurotiomycetes; order Eurotiales; family Aspergillaceae; genus Aspergillus; species Aspergillus bombycis. Next base: position 76,089 of record NW_019170110.1, on the reverse strand, counting down.
GCAACCGCAATATAAAGCGGTGCTTTAGAAGAGTGCAAATGATCGAAAGTCGAAAACGCGTAAGAAAGAGAGAAAAAGAGAAGTGAGAAAGATTCAAGGAGCTAAAGTAATGGGGTTATGTGTGAGAAAGTGTTGGACGAGTACGTTGGTCCAAGTAGTGAACCTTGTGGTTTTCGGCGACGGAGGTATGTATTGTACCCGACTCAAGACCGAATTAAGTCAGTTTTGACCCCCGAGCACAATTAGATAGGAGTGATCGATGCTTCTCTAGATCTTTCCTGAAGCTCTAGGCATTAGCTACACGAGGGTAAAAACGAACCCTTTAGAATCTAGAGCTCTACTTGGACGATTGGAGCTTCTACTATGATACCTGTCTGTTGCGACTTGCTCATCCCAAGCTTCTATCCCGAGAAGGCCCGAAAGAGGCTAGTGTATTTCGGCTGTCCGGAGACACCAAAGGTGCAACCGGGCGGAAAAGCAAAAGCGACTTTTTTCAGTTCCAAAAGCGACGGAATCATCAATACCTCGTCAGTCAAACCTGCCCTGGCATCTTTTTTCCTCATATCCTTACTCGACCAGAGCAGGCCAGACATAGCCCGCCCTTTAAAGGTCGATTTGCAACTGTTGCAGTTGCTTTTATATACTTGAAGTTCAAGTAAAGGGCTGGTCTCAAATCCTTCCTTGTTTTCATCAACCATTTTCTCAGGCCTGCGCGACGACCACTCGTGTCCATTGTTTTTCTCTCTTAACGACCATTAATCCTTTCCAATTAGTCACAATGGCCGAATACCTAGCTTCTCCTTCCTTTCTCACGGATAATTCCGTCGCTGCTGTCATAAAGGATGCATACACTTCTTTCTCAGAGCGAAGGGCGGCTCTCGGTCTGCCAAATCCCGGAACCGTGGATAACATCGCTAGGGAAGTGCAGAAGGAGGTCTTGCTGTCCAATTTTATGTTCTCGGGTCTCCGTGCAGACTTAACGAAGGTCTTTGGCATGTCTCCTCTGTTCCGTGTGTCTCATGCGTTCTCCATGGGCTCGTCGGGGAACCTGCCTCCCTATGCTTTCTCGGCCATGTATGGAAGTCCAAAGGTAGGTTATACTGTCACTCTGTATTCCCATTCACCGTGACTCTACTCTTTACTATGGATGCTGAGTGTATGATCTGGATAAAGGTTTTCATGCAAGGTAACTTCGGAAGCGACGGCGCACTCGCCGCTGTCGGCAACTATCGTTGGAGCCCAAAGCTTGTCACCAAGACCAACACCCAGATCATGGCTGGCGCCAGCCAGGGTCTTATGCAGATCGACAATGACTACACCGGCGATGACTTCTCGGCTTCGATCAAGGCCTTCAACCCATCCTTCTTAGATGGGGGTCTTACTGGCATCTTCGTCGGAAGCTATCTCCAGTCCGTTACCCCCAGCCTCGCTCTTGGATTCGAGGCTATCTGGCAGCGCCAGGCTATGAACACTCGCCCAGAAACTGCGATATCCTACAGCGCCCGGTACAAGACCAATGACTGGATCGCCAGTGCCCAGCTCCAGGCTCAGGGCGTCTTCACAGCATCTTACTGGAAGAAACTCTCTGAGCGTGTTGAGGCTGGTGTTGATATGAACCTGCAGTTTGCGCCCAACGCAGCTGCAGCTCTGATGGGCGGTCCCAGCAGAGATGGCACTACTGCCATTGGTGCCAAGTACGACTTCCGAGCATCCACTTTCCGAGCTCAGGTCGACAGCGCCGGAAAGGTTAGCTGCTTGCTTGAGAAGCGGATAGCGATGCCCATCTCTCTTACGTTCGCCGGTGAGATTGATCAGGCTAAGGTGAGTTGCCTTTCTTTACACCATTCGAATGCCTGCCAGGGTTCAATGTCTAATATGTTCTGTTTTTAGCAATCGGCTAAACTCGGTCTTGCTGTGTCCCTTGAGATCGCTGGCGAGGAACTGATGGAGCAGCAGGAGAAGATTGAAGCCCAGGGCATGGTTCCTCCACCTTTCTAGGTTCTTTCCATACATAGTTGGATTAATACAGCTCACCCGATAGTGGAAGAATGGGATTTGTCCGCATATCTTCCATCCAACTGGTTTTCTTTTCGTCGTTTGTTTTAATAGCTCTTCACTCCCCTTGTGCCTTGCTCGGAAGATGGTGTGTCACCTCCTAAGGAGTTTATCCCCTCGGATGCGGTGGGTTATTTCGAGGACGCAGTCGTTTGGCGCCACGGAACCACATTTTGTATAGAATCACTTTCTATTTACTTGAAATCTTTTTTTATTATCCTTTCACTTTTGTACTTTCCTCCTATGGATCCGGCTATGACTGTCAACCCACATTCTGTTCACTACTACCCTGTTTCTTCCCACGGGCTATTGACTAACCACCAGGACTGCAAGGCATATATGAGAACACTTGCAGGATGCTGTTGTTTGTTTATGCATAATAGATGGGCAATGTAAAATCAGTTTATTCATCATAAAACATCGCTGTGATAATAGTGTGGCATCGCGTTCTCCGGATCTAAGGAACCAGGTGCTCACAGTGGGACATGATGGACTTAAAGTAATCTGCTACATACAGTGGTAAGTGCCTTGTAGAAACCGCGTCATGGTGAAATCCAGCATCTACCGAGTCGCTGATTTGTATAACACGTTCTGCCATTCATTTTGTATCCAGTATTTTGTTGTCCCCGATACAATGTATTAATGTACTAGTAGTAGAACTAAGGCAGGGTCCAAGGCCAACTATCGACCCTACTACTTGAGGTTCATGCTTTCTAGATATCTTAGAACCCCACTATTAGGAGTAGCAGTGGCCCAGGAGATGAGGTTAGTAGCTACTATCTATGGATACCCATTGGCCTACCTGCACGGCTCGTGGTCAATACCAGGACGCGATGGTTTTGTGACTACTAGGTGGATACCTCAGTGAGCACTTCGCAGATCCAGAACCTGTACGGAGCACATTAAAGGTAACGAACTATTGATCGGCCTCCAATTACTAAGTAGTAGTATACTTTCTAGGCGGTGGTAATAGAGCCGTCTAGGGTTACGGAGTATGTTGGTTGTTCCCCATATGCTTTCTAACTACTGACAATATCGACCTAGCAATTTGAGCCTCTAGAGTCCAAGACACCGAGAAATTGGAGAAGAACCGGTAGTATAAAACTTACGGAGTACAGAGTGAACAGTGCACGAGATACTAGTACAGTACTCAGGATACAGTACAAAATATTCGTTTCAAGACCCACTAATAGAGTTATGCCGGCGATTTCGGCTATGGCAGCGACCGGTAAGTACCACCATTAAAACCCTAATTATACTCGGCAACTGTCCAGGCTCAAGACAGAAATTATGATTTGCTACAACATTTATTACAACATGTTCCTATGACATCCAGCGAGAAAATTCGCGTTAGGTTTTTAAGGTGGCAATTTTCGGGTTGGAAAACGGAAAGCGGGGGAAAGTCTCTAGTTAATATACGTACTCTTCGGTGGTATGTACATACGTAGTTGATTCTATTGATCCACTATGACATCAAGCCTTGAGACTGGGGTAAATATCCAGTACAAACTCTGGCGTGTTTTGTTTCTTCGAAGTAATGTAATTAGCTAGTTAGTCGAATGATAAAAATTAAGAATAATCAAGTCCCCCCTCCGACGGTTTTCTTTTCGTAACAGAAAACAGCATTGAGCTATCTTCGTAAATCAATGATAATTCCAACAATCACATTCTTGATTAGTTGTCCCGATTGAAAATTACTTTGCTTCAACATAGCAACAGTCACCTAATAGCTCTGCAGGAAAGGATAGTTGATACTTACTGTAACCTGATGCACTTTTGATCAACAGTTACTTAGATATGTATATATGTATATATATATATATATATGCGTACCTGCTTTCTAGTCTTAGGCCTATATTATATTGAGTAAACAAAAGAACTTAGAAGAGATATATGTTCTCTTATATACCTTAGACATGCGCATAACCGCTATATTATTCACCTGCAAGCATATAACTACATCCTAATTCTATTATACATTCATTTATTTCATGGCATTAGATCCACAGATCTATAGTATATATATTACATTTCTCTAGAGGGTACAGGACCTAGAGATTTATATGATGTACCAGTTCCATAGTTTACCTTCGACCTCACGAGATAATTCATTTTCTTCCATTAAAGAAGGAGAAATGGAAGGAAAGAGTCAAGACGCCATTACTTTTGCAATCTATTCCAAGCTTCACATGGTTATTTTAGTACTAGATAGAAAACCTTGTAAGTTGTAATGTGTATTGTGTTCAGTAACTTCAGTCTTTGTGCTACCAATTGACTCAGAGTCGCTCAGATACAGAAGAAAGGGATATCCATCCAGACACTACTTAACCAGTGACTACTGTCAAGATTACTCAGTAACATAGGACATATATAGAAAACCTAGTCATCATCCTTTGTTACACTGTGCCTTTTACTTTGCATGACTAGTGCGCTGCTGTACTGCTCTGTATCTACAACAGGAGATAGGCAAGTATATATTCGAGTATATATATTATAAATCATGCTACAACTAAATATCAAGCCCTAATTATGAACATTGACTTGTTCTTTTGTCTTACTAGACGCCCTGTTGTCATGGACTATAATCATAGAACTTATAGTGAAGGATGTACTTCATCTTGAGAGCTGTAGCCTGTAGAAACAGAGAGTAAGTTTAACATGCGACTAGTATAGATAAGAAACTTAAAAAAGAAAGCAATATAAATAAATATAAATGGTAGAGTATTTGCAGGAGTAGGTACTAGGTGCAAAATGAAAAATCCGTAAGATAGGTGGTAATGCTATTTTTGATTCTTCATTGTTACCCAAATTCGAAGATTAATTAGTGACCTACCAGTTAGTCACCTTGAGACATCTTTGAAAAGTTTTGGTTAATGGACCGCTGGCCTACTGACTTTCTGGCCATTCAGTGCTCCGCAGGCCAAGCAATGGATACACAATATACTGATTGGGTTAGAGACTGAAGGTGGACAGCCTTGAGTACCAAGGGACAATAAGTTGTTTGAATGAAATTACTAACAAAACAAATTCCAGTGGACTAATCTATCAGCCCCACTGAGTTTTGTTAAAAGAATAGCCCAATGCAATACGTACCTAATTTAGATAATTGTTCAGGTGCTTGATACTGTTACAGAGTACTTTATAGTACTGATACAAAGTTACAAATTTGGCTTCTGTACAGAGTATTATCTGGGATAATAGCATTCCAAAAGACAAGTAAATCATCGTACTACGCTACTAGGTATGCTTGAGCCTTCAATGCAGTAAGAATCTTTTAACTAGGTACAGAGGTGTGCTCCAAAGTTATCAAACTGCGCTAGTAATATTGGCCTCAGATAGAAGTAAAGCCCTTACTGTACAGGTAATAAGGAGTCTATTATCATGTGATCTTAAAACAATACTAGAAAGAATTTTTATATTCTTGTTATATAACTATTGACCAATTGGCTGTCTCTTTAACAAGTAGATATATTTTCTATTGGTTCTATGTCACGAGGCGATATCCCTTATCACCTGTATAGTAAGGGCTTTACTTCTATCTGAGGCCAATATTACTAGCGCAGTTTGATAACTTTGGAGCACACCTCTGTACCAGGTGGATTCTCCCTTTACTGTCCAATGTTATAATACTGTAAAACCCCGCGAGATGAAATGCTCCCGTGCAGGGGGTTTTATTTCAACTCGCGAGGTATTTTATCTGGTGAAAAATATATATTATTGGCTGAACAGCTGACCGCCCTCAGCTATACTACACTGGTACTAGTGTACAGTATATATATGTATAAAAGTGTATGGCTTAATCACGTGTTGCATTGGTAATACAGTAAATATAGGAAAATTGATTGCTGATACCCTGTGAGATGAAATTTTGTGTAGGCCACCCAATTTATTCGTGAAATAGTCAGGTATTTGGGGTATAGTGAAATTTTATATAGGAAACCAAAAATCATACCGTGGCTGCTATCATCTCATAGGGTATTTTAACTCACAAGGTTTCATCTCGCGGGGTTTCACAGTAAATACTTTGGTAATGTATCTGTAATTCCTATCTGCGCTTCCATTTTAATTTTGACAGCCAGATACAAGTTTCTACAATCATAGCCCATTCCCAGTGCAGTATATGTATAGAACTAGGTACTGTTATAAATAGTCTATATATTCCTATCACTCCCTCCTGAGCCTTGCTCTCCTCTGACTTAGGTATACACCAAGATACAAGTATTAAGATAGCTAAAATATATTTGTTTTCTTAACCGTCAAGTTCAATGTATATCTTAGGGCCTGAAATTATGTTGTAAATTTCTTCTCCAAATAAGAGTACCATTTACACTATTGCCAGTACTAATGCTTTATATCATAACTGTATAAACCTTCAGTGAAGCTTTGAGGATGATATGCCTGGTTTCGTTTGTTGGCTACTGTCCATATATTTGCACAAGTTTTACGCCTCTGTAGGACATGTTATACCGATATCACTGCATCAGTGGTATGTGACTAATTATTAATATCTCTATTATCTTATTTTAAAACACTGCCTAGAGATAACATATCTAATTGGTACTATATGCAGAGGATGGGAAATGCAGAAGTTAAGCATCATTCAATGTGTAAGTTTTGGCTTTGCTAGTATTTCCAAATAGAGTAATCGCCTGAGTCACCCGACAATAACGATGAAAAGGAAATGGAATATCTGGTCACGGTTTCAGCATAAGACCAGAATACCACCTAAATCCAAGTTCCACGCGTTTCAACTTCCTACTGAAAAAGCTGAGTCAAGTAATTGGCTGTAACAAGGCATTTTTAATGTGTGAGTGAAGGTCGATGGATTTATAGTGCGTAATATTTATGCAAGGGGTGCAAATTAACAAACTATTGATTTTGATGTGGTCAACAGATCTACCTATGGTCATAAGAGATAGATGTCTCTCCTGAGGTTGATTCCAGTACATACAATTGGAGCTATTGGTATGTATAAATATCTTAACGATTAGTTCTAATTGCATATGGAAGACGGGCATGCTTTCGATGATCATCTGGGGTTTGCCCTTGATTCTAATTTGAGAACGTCTTGACATGAGCCTTAAGACCACTCATGTTTCTGTGGGGTAAGTTCCTAGCAAAGGAGGCATGCAGTCGACCGTAGCCTTCGATGCAGCCATGGGGAAGTTAGGACTCGGAGTAGCACAGCTTAGAACTGGACAGGTACCATATTAAATTTGGCTACGAAAAAGTATGTCGTGCTTAAAATCTATTAGTTATTTCTGTTCATACTCAATAAACTTTCATCCATGCTTTCCAGGATCTAGTGCCAAGAATTTTACAGTTGAAAAGCCAATACCCAGAGTAGGCACAACATAACAAGCTTGGTACTCTCTGATAATGACCACAACAGTGTATTTCACCGAGACTGATTAGTCAATGTTATACTGGTGTCTGTTAACTAACTAGGTAATCAACTACCCCTCTTGGTGGAAGTCGTGGTTGGCTGTATTGTCCTGAGAGCTGCACCAAGCTTGGTCAAAGCTCCTGAACACCTGACACATACCACTACTAGTAGGTAACATTTCCTACTATTCTATATCCCCTACTTAAAAGTGCATAGAGAGTGGTATAACCTCAAAGCTTTTGCCCTACGCATTCCCTGACCACAATTGTGCTAATATGGAACTATCTTACTTGGGAACCTAAGCCTTCCCATTACCCCCATGGTTCCAGAAGGAGGGGTTGTTGGGGGAAGAAAAAGGGAAAAGCAAGAAGCAGAAAGAAAGAATATATTTTGAGATCTAGATCCCTGGTTATAAATACAGCGGTCTGGTATAGTATATGTGATCTGGTAACTACTACTAGTAGTACTAGTACATACTCTGCATACGTAGGAGGCACTGTATGTAGCCAATAAGGATAGTTCCAGTGAAAATCACAGCTGGTCACTTGACAGCTGTCGGGCCAAACACATAGTGTTACTGTTTGCCTTGTTTCTAAAGCTGTTAACAACTTAATAAAAAGGTGCTATATATTTAGGAAAACCAGTATTCTAATACAGATCAAGAATGGTTTACAGGATTTATATATCAGATCTGCAATACATTGTTATATAAAGATCTATAGACAGCACCATTCTTCAGCAGTGATACATAGACAAATGCTATGGAGTGGAAATTTATATACTTCAGAGAATACTTTTGAGAATTGTTTATCTAATTTACTAAGAGTTCAAGAGCTGTCAAGTCATGGTGACCACAATGTTTTAACAAAGCTCAACTAGAGGCGAATATACTGTAACAATCTTGATCCGAGCCCCGAAGAGGGTCATCTGGTATTTCTCCCCATTTTGGCCCATCCTTGCGCCCAACCTTGGGCAGTTGCTCCACATAAGCGCAACCTCCGTCGTCATTAAATCCACCTAAGACTATGGAGTGCAACTCCCAGTCCTGATGAATCGTATCTCATCTTAAACATATCCATTTTTTACTATATTGACCTCAGTGCTAAATATATTTTTAAGCATCTATGTACTGCCTTGCTTCGACTAGGAGCACTGGTACTAGCTGATTATTGGCATTACACACATATAGCACCTAATGGTGTCATGTGATTCGACCGCACTTGGGTATTGTATGTAATTAAACGTGCTGCATTGATACATATATTACTTGGGACCCCTCCTTTATTTTTTGGTTGAATACCCTCTCTGTAATGAAATACGGAGTATCCAGGCCAAAAGAAAGGGCATTTTTCCTCTCCTGACAGGCAACTAACTGGTGCATTAGATAGGTTTTTATAATTATTTCAAGAACTAACACTATTGTGTACAAGATGTTGTTCTTATGCCGGAAGCTATAAAGAGAAATCCTTTGAATTGTTTATACCAATAATCTCAGCCATCATCCACAATCCTCTTGCCTAACTATCTACTCCCGCCCCTCACCAAAAACCCAAAACATTGGTTTTCTGGATCTTACCACTAATACATACATAGTACTCTGTACAGCCAGATATTAAGACAAGTGCTGTTTATGATCTTTTCCTTTTCAAGTTCACTTGGTCATTATCTTTTAGTACTTCTTAAGAAGTCAATAATTTACTTCTTTCTATGGAGTAGTGATTTGTTTAGCTTTACAGTCTGCTGTACCGCACTGGTTCCTCACCCCTCAAAATTTTTTTATTATCTATTGCCTTGATTGCCCTTGTTCTTTCTTTTTTATTCTCTCTTTTTGGGTGAGAATTTCTCCATCTTTGGATTCATTTGTTCGATCGGGTTGGCTCGTGAGTTCCTTACCCTTTTCCTCTCCTCTCCCGGCGCTTTATTCCCGCGTTCCTGCAGCCCTCGCGTGTTCGGGCTTTGTCGCTCCATCAACGTCACCTGCTCGCCCTCCTCTCTTCCACCCTCTCCTCCGACCATCCTACTGCTCCTTATCCTCCTACGACAACCACCACTCTCCTGCCTCTGTGGTGAGACGTAAATCACATCACCAATTTTAATTTTTTTTTTAATTTTTTTTTTCTTTTCCCTTTCCCACTTTTCACTCTCCCCATTTGCTTTTTTTTAACCTCTTGCATAGCTGCAATATTATTTTCGTCCCCTTTCTCTTGGTCGACTGCCACGAGGTTTGCTATTCCCTCTACGAACTTCTGGGGGGCTTTCCCTGCTCTGGTGCGCACTCTTGGCACTCGATCCGCCTACTGGCTTAAGCCTTCCCTCCTGCTATTCGCCCGTCCGTTTCTCAACCTTCCATCTCACGGACACCTCCACTCAACACCCACCGTTCGGATATTCCGCCCATCCAGAGCACCCCTCTTAGCCAGTGCTCCGCCGATTACAGTCTGCCCAAAACGGATCAAACACCTTACGTTTGACTCTACGTTTGCGTTTATTGCCACCATCCGCTGTTAAACTGCAGTCCTCCATATCCTCTATAGCGCTGCCCAACTTGCCGCCTGTGCGAACCCCACAAAACGCCCGTGATGTCACAGAACCGGCCTGGGGTATTCTCGAGCTTGCGCATGGGTGGTAAGTGCTCACCATCATTCCAATTGTTGGCACATATTATGGAGATCATCTACTGACTTCAACTTTTAATCTCGCTTTATAGAAGTCGTCCGTGAGAAGGTCCAGGATGGACTAACAGGGGAGACCAAGGAAATTTCGTACTCGCAGTGTAAAATCGTTGGCAATGGGTCATTTGGAGTGGTCTTTCAGACAAAGATGATGCCCAGCGGCGAGGACGCTGCTATTAAACGTGTCCTACAAGACAAACGCTTCAAGGTATGTGATCGCTGGCCGAAAGTTGATCTTGTTGCCAGTGGAGTATCACTGACAATGGTTCTCTTAGAACCGTGAGTTACAAATAATGCGGATTGTCCGCCATCCCAACATTGTAGAGTTGAAGGCTTTCTATTACTCCAATGGTGAGAGGGTATGTGTTCCCACTCTTATACAGAACGAATGCCCTTGTGCTGACCCTGCCGTCAAACCTCTGCAGAAGGACGAAGTGTATCTGAATCTCGTTCTGGAATACGTACCAGAAACGGTTTATCGAGCATCTCGATATTTCAACAAGTTGAAGACTACGATGCCCATGTTGGAGGTCAAGCTTTACATATATCAATTGTTTCGTTCTCTGGCATACATTCATTCGCAGGGCATCTGCCATCGTGACATCAAACCTCAAAACCTTTTGCTTGACCCAAGCACTGGTATCTTGAAGCTTTGTGATTTTGGCTCTGCCAAGATCTTAGTTGAGAACGAGCCCAATGTTTCGTATATCTGCTCCCGCTATTATCGTGCACCGGAATTAATTTTTGGTGCAACAAATTACACCACAAAGATTGGTAATTACCCGGTGCCAACTGTTTGACATTGGTGAAATTACTAACGATTCCAGATGTGTGGTCTACTGGTTGTGTAATGGCTGAGTTAATGCTTGGGCAACCACTTTTCCCAGGTGAATCTGGAATTGATCAACTGGTGGAGATCATTAAAGTTCTTGGTACTCCCACTCGGGAGCAGATTCGCACTATGAACCCCAACTACATGGAGCACAAATTCCCGCAGATCAAGCCACACCCTTTCAACAAAGTATATTTACCTTCATCTTGGGCTCTCGAGCAAAGTTCTAACGTATTTGTGGCAGGTTTTCCGGAGAGCTCCTCATGAGGCAATTGATTTGATCTCCGCTTTGCTAGAATATACACCAACGCAGCGGCTGTCAGCCATTGAAGCGATGGTTCACCCATTCTTTGATGAACTCAGGGATCCTAGTACTCGGCTGCCTGATTCCCGACACCAGAATGGGCCATCGCGAGAGCTCCCTAATCTGTTTGACTTTTCTCGACATGGTCTGTTCTCACTTTCCAATGCTTACTAGCAACCATGGCTAACGGCTCAGCAGAACTTTCTATCGCACCGGCAATGAACAGTCGGATTATTCCTCTTCATGCACGCCCTGCCCTCGAAGCCCGCGGGATAGATATTGATAACTTTACCCCCCTAACGAAAGATGAAATGATGGCACGTCTTGATTGAGTCAAGGGGTGCAATGCTTACGAAGTACACGGTTGTTCATAGTACGGTCACATGCACGTGTGCGCGAGAGCCTGATGCTATGCCGTACGAGTTCACTTTGATGCACCAGGCGGTTCTAAACTGGGAGATGTCATTTCAGTTGTAGACCCTATTCCATTGGCGAGACATCTGGGAGCTGGTTTCTCTGCGGTGGGGAGAGGATGACTTTTCAGACAATTTCAAAGGTAAATAGGAAATGGAAAAGACAAAAAAAAAGTTACGGAAAGAAACGAGGAGAAAATGTTAGAGGAAAAAGAGTACCACCCTCTGTCACAGCTGAAAAAGGTTTTTCTTTTCTTTTTTCTTTTTTCCCCTAGAGAAAAAGAAAAGAAGAAGAAAAAAACAATAAAAAAAAAAGAAACGGGTATTGGAGCATGGCCGTTTCATGCAAAGACGATGGAATGTCATAGCCTGGAGTTATTGAGGTGTCTGAGACAGCCCTTGGGAAGGAAAAAAAGTGATACCCTTACCGCGTGAGTCTGCCTTCCGGGATTCATTTCTGCATAGCTTCATCTCTCGATTCGAAGGGGTTATAAATGTCGCAAGTCCTATGGAGAAGGGCGAAGAGATGGATATCCTACAAATACGTCAGATATCGTTGAGGATTTTTATGCTTGGATGCACATCAATCATGTGCTAGTGAGCATGCTTTGAATATAGGTATTGAGGTTTAATTTCCTCGACTTGCAGCGTTAGAAATGCCCTTATTTTTGTGCCTTCGCTTCCTTTTTCTTCTCTTTCTCGCCTTCCTTTTTGCTCCTTCAATATCTTTTACTGTTTTTCTTCTACTCTCATACTCGTCCCATTTGCCTTTTTTCGTCCCCTCAATTACTCATTGTTCACATTTCATAACACCGGCTTCATTTGTTTGGCTCGAATGATAATGTTCCTTGACGATGAAGCTGGTGCATAGTTCTTAGTTCCGAAAGCAGACGACTGGTTTACTATTTTCTTTTCTTTTACTTTACCCTTTCTCTTCCACCTCACCACTTCTCTCCTGACTTCCCTCTTCGCCCTTATTAGAGTCACACGTACACTCTGGAACATCACATTCGTTAGTGTGTATAACCACAGTCTTGTAATTGCATTGTTTGACTCTTATTTCCATCATTAACTGTCTCATGCTGTAATTGCAAACTTATCTCCGAGTTTTCTGATACTATTTACCTCTTCCCATAGTCGGGATGGTCTATGGATGTAGGAGGTCGTTATTTGTCATGTTCATCGACGACCATATAAATGCCAACAGACCTCAAAACAGCTGCCAGTAACTGTACTCTAGGTGAATGGGTGAACAACCCGAGTTGACTCTTATATCGCTCTCTCCATTCAGTTACACGGCAAAGGCAGAAGGTGAAATACTGTGCTCCAGGTTTGCGATAGAAAATGGCACTTTTTACAATCCCAATATCTCAAAAACTAGAGATTATAGCTGTATAAAATTTGATATTTAGACTAATATACCGCTACAGAGATATATTTTAGACACAGGAGATCTTATATTCTATAGATAATAAGATAATATATATTACAAAATATCTTCTATAATTTATATAATATAGTGTTTATGGCCATAAAAAGGGATATTAAAAATCTTTAAAAATATATTTCTTATTAATATAGAGTATATATATGTCTATACTAGATATTATATTGCTATTCCCTCTAGTTGTTGAGATATTGGGGTTATAAAAGTACCATTTTCCATGGAATAAAAGGTGGCAGAGCCGCTTACCAGTTACGTGAGTTAACTAATATATTCGGTAAGGAAGCGGGTCACGCAACTTGGTGGGTCAGCTTGGTATGTATATATAATGGCCTTTTTTAAAAGCTCAATATCTTAGTCTATTCAAGTTCTATCTATCTCAAATTTTATAAACAGTCTACTATATATTAAAATAATAGGCTGACAAGTTTAGAGAGTATAGAAACAGTTAATTACCTGGGTGTAAGAGATAGAGCCAGGGTACCGTATTCCACAAGGCCAAAAGGTCATATAATTCGAGATCAACGATCCCGAATGCTCTGGGGGCATCTATATAGTATACCGCCGTTACACTGGGTAATATATATTATATTGATTTTAATAGGATATAGATATAATCTATAGAATTTGCTTTCTAAAATAATGTTTTCTAATAAATATATGGAAGTAGTATATATACTAGTAATTCTTTACAGTTATATATTGATATATATAGTTGTAGTTAAGATATTGAGCTTTTAAAGAAGGCCATTTTGTATACAATACCAAGCTGACCCGCCAAGTTGCGTGACCCGCTTCCTTGCCGGTTACGTTAGTGACTATTAGCATATTATATAATCAGCGGCACGGAGCATCTCTTATCCCGACACTTGGTGAGCTCAGGGTACTGGCAATGTTTTGCTTCTAGAAGCATGTGCACGCGCGGTCTTTGCTCTAATAGACATTACCGGCAGTGGAAGTGTCTGTGGACGCAGCTCATGTGTCCTATCAATTACATACAGCTTTAATAGCCTTACTCAATATCTAGCTCATCTCAATCTGCGAAGGCACGAAGACCTACGTGCCCAGGAGTAGATAGCTATGGTTGACTACGAACGCCGTCATCATGGGCCTAAGGGTGGCCGCAAAAGGCGCTATAGAGGTCAGTGCGAATATTTTTGTTGTTTCTTTATATTTATATATATAAAGCTATGGCATCTACTGCAATACCGTTTCTCTTGGTCCCTCGTATCGTGGTGTTTTTGTTTGCTCTTTCCCCTAACAATTACTGCGGAATTTACAGAAGACGATGACTATGACCGACGCCAGAAGCGCAGATACGAAGAACCTTTGGTTGCGAAGGTCCGAAGACAGCTATTAACCATTGCCGAATCTGTATGATCTCTTTGCTTCGGTGTTGAGTTCTGAATATCAGCGTCATAGCTTACACTTCCCATTAGGCCGCCAGAAGAGCCGAAGACGATGCTGTGAATATTGCAAAAAGCGTCGCCGACAATTATGAAGACGAGGAGCTGAGACAGACTTTCATTGATATCTCAGTTGACCTGTACGCTTAGGCTGGCCCTAGTTCCCTTGTTTGAACGCTAACACAATGCGACCCGTGATAGAGCCCTAGAGCAACCGCTGAAAATCCCCTTTATCGCAGCAACGGTCTTGGCTGCCAATGCCTACAGATCGGAGCTTGTGTCCGACATCCTTACCAAAGCGAGCGAATACTTACAGCACTACATTAACAACGGCGCGTGGCGTGAAGTAAAGCTTCTTCTCCGGTTCCTTGGATGCCTGCAGATATTATATGAGGGAAATGGTATCTTTGCAATCCTGGAAGAGCTCTTTGAGCGTGCCGTTGTTCTGCAGACAGCCTCTTCTGAAGATGTGAGTCGTTTCGCTGTCTATTATGTGCACACTCACTAATAAGTCATGTGTAGTTACTAGGACTGGAACTTGTGAAAATAATTCTCTTCACTATTCCATACATAATGGCTTCTCCGATAACAGGTTTTGAGGCTCAGGCAAATGCCCTTCTCGAAAAGACCGACATCATTGCATCGACCCCGCATGCGTTGGTTGATTTGGTTAAGCCGTTTAGCCCGGAATATGACACTTCATTTACTGCACAAAGCGTTATTAGCCTGCTTCAAAGTCAACTCCAGCAGGAAGCCAGCCGGAATTGGGAACTCGCATGTCTTCCTCGACCGTGGAAAGGTGGACGCGATAATGAAGAAGAGCAGAAACCCCTGGAATCCGGCGCAAAGCATGCATTCCCTGAAATAACTGTGCCCGACCCTGTACGAAATGGATCCAGGGCGATTTTCCCTGAAGTTTACATGTCCGTATATTCCAACCAAGAGGTAGAAACCGTCCCTCCAACGTCGGATATTGCGTCATCTCTGCTGCGTGACGCTCTTGTTGACACGATCAACATCCTCGACTTCAACCGTATTGCCACGGCCAAGTATCTCATCGACATTGACTGTTACTTTACACCGCATACTTTCGTGAAGCGTGCAACCCCCTTTGACAGATTGCGCGATATCTCCGGAGAACGTCCGACGTGGAAGCCCGAAGACGTGGCCGTGGATGCAGTTTTCTCACAGTTGTTCCAACTTCCTTCCCCGCAGCACAAGCTTGTGTACTATCACTCAGTTCTCACAGAGTGCTGTAAGATTGCCCCGGCTGCCATCGCTCCGAGCTTAGGGCGTGCGATTCGCTTTCTCTATCGCAGCTTGGAAACGATTGATCTAGATCTAAGCCACCGGTTCTTAGATTGGTTTGCTCACCATCTAAGCAATTTTGGGTTCACATGGAAATGGAGTGAATGGTCAGTCCCACCGTAACCATACAGATCCCTGTCTTAAACAAAAACAAAAAGGAAAAAAAGAAAATCATGATGATAATAATAACAATAGACGAAGAACACAGAATGAGGGGCTAACCGTTGGAAAAGGACCGATGACCTTGAGCTTTGCTCAGTTCACCCAAGGATGGCCTTTATAATCGGCGCGCTGGACAAAGAGATCAGGTTAAGCTTTGCCCAGCGTATTAGAGGAACGCTTCCAGACCCTTACCAAGAGTTGATTACAGAAGGCAAGGAGAAGGATACTCCTGACTTCAAATACTCATTGGATAGTAAGTTCATGCGCTCCAATCCTGTCGTGGACCTCTTAGAATTTGTGGACTTATCATCATCCTCAATAGCCACACCTTATGCCAACGAAGGCACAGAAATCATGCAGCTCATCCGTAAGAAAGCAGCAGATGACGATATCCAGCCAATAATCAGTTCTATTGAAGAGCAAGCTAGGGCGATGGGAGTTGAGGACCCTATGCTACCCTCAACAGATGCGTTCGTCACGGCGATTTGCTTCGTTGGGTCAAAATCACTTTCTCACGTACTGTCTTGTATCGAGCGAAACAAAGAACGACTTTTAGCCATTGGCCCCAAGTCTACTCGTGCACGTCGCCAGATTATAACCTCTGTTATGGAATATTGGAACGATCAGCCAGGAATCGGCATCAATATCATCGACAAGTTACTGAATTACACTATCCTGACGCCGCTATCCGTCATTGAATGGGCACTGGTAGACAAGTTGGAGGCGGGGACGATTTTGGCAAGAACACATGTTTTTGAGATGATATCATCCACTGTGGGAAAAGTCACCAACCGTCTGCGCCAAATCGTCGCTGCACGGACTCAGCCGGGTCTGTATGAGCCGCAGTTGAGTGTTCTAGATGAAACCTTAAACCGTGAGATGGCAGATATGCAGGCGCTCTTCAAAGTTATTGAAGATTCGATTGTGTCAGTCGCCGGAGGGAACAACGATGAATTGATGGAAAGGGGTGATGGAAGTGGTGAGCTGCCAGAGGACGAAATCATCAGACTATGGGGTTGTCGATGGCTGAGAGCGTTCAGGCGAAAAGCCGGTGTCGAGGAATCATTTATCGCTGAAGCCATGACAACTGCAACTCCTATTGGGACAATGGCTCCTCCGCCCCAGGAAGGAACTACGGCTATGGATGGTCCAGCAGATGGAGATCTGGACGTCGCGGATGCAGATGGGGCTGCAGATGTCTTATGAGATACTCATCTGGAAGTCATCGGAAGGTTTTGGCATGTTAGCCTCTGCCGTCAGTATTCGCCCTTGTCTTCGGCATCATACTAAATGAAGATTAGCTGCATTCTTCTTGTCTTTATTATATATGCCTTTCAGGGGGGTTCTTTCTTTCTTTCTTTAAATAAATAAATCAGGGATGAAAAGAAGAGAGGACCCTTTCAGACTGTAGTTTAAATATTGGTTCGATCTATTCACTAGCTGACGTTAGTAATTTCGAAAGGTATTTAACTTCTCAAAAGTCACTACCCTGTCTCATTAAACCCACTATATAAGTTGGGCATTATTAGTAACACTAGATGTTGAAAGAGCAGCATGTAGAAGCAAACCGTGACTATAACTGGTTTCCATTCTCAATATCTATATATAGATAGATGTACTTGTATATTGATTACAGCATATAATCCTATGACCACTATTCAATTCAATAGGTGGTTGCCTGCCAACACCATATATGATCACACACCTAGTATTCTGGCAGGAAAATCAAGATGGTGCAATCACAAATTGGATGAAACTGGGTAATTTGGCCTCATAGTACTTTGGCGATTCAAATTCGACAGGTTGTAAAAGGTACATCTAAGCATAGGGCAAGGGCCTGAATCGGGGCAATGAGAAACGAGTAAGACTGCTCTATAATGATTTTCATTCCTGATTTTAATTAAGATTGAAATATGTATGTACAACGAAACCATAAATATAGGAGGGGGTTGCAGTGATTTTCACCATTGACAATGGTTCATATCACGAAGTGTTGGTGACTGATTATGAATACGAAAACAGGAATGCAGTAATTAATATACTAGAACCAGTATTATACGACGTGGTCAGGGCAAAGACACACGCACCCGCGGGATGAATTAGAAAAACATAAATATCGTAGCACTCACTGTCAGAAGCAAAAGATCCAACTCAGGGTATTGTTAGCGCCATCCCGAAGACGGCTGTGGCTCTACCCCGTTAATCTAGCGGGGCCCAGAAAGAACTTGCCGCTCCCCGAGAGGAGTTTGTCAACCTATACTATTCGTAACGGTCGTCTAAACCAGTCAACAGTAGTTCCAAGGATGTTTGAATGAAAAGAAGACAGGAAGTGGCATGACAGGCCCTGTAGCGTTAATCACAGGTCCTTCTTGGACTCGTCTTCGACTAGGTATTTGCGATCATCGTCTCCCTCGACGTGCTTGAGGATAGACTCCATCTCTTTGGTTTGTTTCTTCCATTCCTCCTTGTCCATCTTTGTCTCACGGCGGAAAAGTTCCTCGTTTGGTTTTCGATAACTCCCTCCCAATCGATCCCATAGTGTGGTAAATTGCCCATAATTATAGTTGAAGTAGAGATGGTGCATTGTGTGGCAGGCAGCTCCATTGATAACCGGGCTGTTGGCAACATATTCGCCGTCATGGATCAATACGGTCCAGAGGTTGATAAATCCGAAGAGAAAAACATAGGCGACCTTCTGAAGTGGAAAGATAAACGGAAATACGTGGTATGGGACACTCTGAGACCATCCATCCAGCGGATGGAAGGCATGCGAGGCGAATGGGCTGGGCATAATCCACTTATGGTGCGGCTTATGTAGAGACTTATAGATCAACGGATGGTGTAAGCCGCGGTGGATCCAGTATATGCAGAAATCGGTGAATGCAATGAACAGCGGGAACTGTATAATGCTGTAGTACGGAAAAGGCTCGTCGGAGAAACCATCGTACAACTTGGCATAACCCCGGACCTCGGCGACCAAAAAGGGGGCAGTCAAAAGTGACATAATGGGCATAGATCCCATGGTCTGTGCAATCTCCATGGGAATTTGGTTTTTGAGGAACTTCGGGTGTTTGACAGTAGTCTTATCCCAGATAAAAATATAAGATAGTGTTGCAGATATGAAATATGTGATAAGGCCGAATATCCTTTTCCGTCGATGATTAGACGCCAGATGAAGCCTTAGCGAAAGGGGCTTTTTGCATACCAGACAATCAAGAAGAAACTCAGAAATTGGCGGTAGATATTGTTCCTAGGCCAAGCACTCATGTACGCGTACTTCGAGGGTTCCAGATAGATCAGGTGTGTGGCCGGTTCGTAGATGAAGGGCTGGGATGCGCCGAAGAAGGACAGACTGCTATTAGCCGCATGATTGAAGCCAGGAAACGAGGCTGAGGACGAAAGGGAGACGGGGAGAAGTGCGGCGTATAAGCGGTCACCAATAAAGGTGTCCCAGACTTCGAGGGCGATGTCCATGATCCCTTGAGAACCAATTTGAAAGGTGGTATAATACGGGTTGTACAAAAGAGAAGACGATCACTAACTCGCAGTCCGTCTCAATTGTTGCAAAGAGTTGGAAAGACAATGAGAAAGCAGAAGAGAGGAGAGTTAAGTCGAGGGGTCCGAAGGGTGGGTTTAAGGATAGGTTGGAAATTAAGTAGAGTGGAGAGAAAAGGAAATTGATGTGAAGCATGGATGGGAATGAATAAAATGAAAATAGCCTATAAGGACCAAGCTCGGCATCACACCAGGCGGAACACTCTCAGCCGTTCCCCGTTTTTTTGTACCTTTCGAACTCGGACGTCTTTTCGCGGTTCAGAAAATGGTGGTGGGGAGGTACTACTTACTATGTATCTGGAGTACTAAGTGAGGAGGTCAAAAAATATAAGAAACAATAAATAAATAACAATAATAATAAAATAAAACTCTCACACAACCAGATCAATAGGCAGATATTCATCCAATCATTGTGAACCACTCAAAGGGACAATAACTTGTCAGAAGAAAGTTGCTAGGTACATACACACTAGGTATTATTATACAGTACCTTGCAGATATTGTATTTGCCAGCTGCCCTGCTACTCAGCTATCCAACTAGTAGTTATCTCTATATTAATAAGATAGCCTTAACAGTCTTTATAAAGGTATGTAACCCCTTTACAATAATAATAATAATAGGCTAGTAGGCTATAGTTAGACAAAGCTCTTCTTTCTAGTATAAATCAGGATTCAGGAACAGTTATAGGTATTTTTTTTAGCATCCACACAGAACTGTGGAATACTATAGAAAGATTTCCTAGATCTCAGTTTCAACTTTCCCACATACTTGCGTCAACACCTGTAAATATATAAATCTACTTGGGAGATAGAAATAACCAAAGTATAAATTTCCCAAGAGTATACCAGTATATTGGGACATACAATGCATGATTCCGACTGTTACCAGTGGGATTTATCAGAGGGAAAGAGTTATAGGAATAGATATCTAAGTTTAGTTCCTCTTTACTCTATATCTTGCAGTGACAGTGAATTATTGGATACAGTATCGCGTACCTTTCTCAAGAAAGTAGCTCACTGCCGCTTAGCATTGTGGTGCGTGATCTATAAAGATACCTTCTTACACCCTTCCTGAGGGCGGCCAACTCTCGTGGTTGTTTTCCTATTTAATGGTCTTCTCATAACTTAAAGGTCCTTAAGATATTGTTACCATTGGGCTGATTCTTCTGTGTTCTGGGTTTTGCTACTTCATTTAGCGTAGTAAGTCTGATTATTGCGTGTTGTTTCCGGGACCGTCGACGAACCGATTCTTGTTTTCTTCAGTGGAGAATAACAGAATGCGATATGAACATTGCCATTCCTGGACTCGATAGTGTTACTATAATGTGGTATATATTTTTTGCTGCCCTGATGGACTTACTCATTATCGAATAAATGGATACTGCAATTTTTAGGCATAGGTTACACATTCGATTTTTTTTCTTGAATAGTATACTAATACAGTGGGCAGGAGTAAACACAGTGTAGAAGGACATTTTCGATATTTAAGTCTGACCTGACAATCGAACACGAAACATATAATCAGTATATATAAGACTATTGATAAAGGTATAATCTATAGTAAAAACGGAAAACTCATTTCGACTCATACAAGCTACGACTGTTTTCAAAACTAATACTAATCGCTGATTAGTATCCTGGCTATATATATATTGACAGTGTAATGATTGTTGATCAATCCGATATTTAGGTTATCTTATACACAGAAATGTGTTCTAAGAGGTATGTATATAATTGCTGGGACTTGCAGCTTGCTGGAAGTGTACATTAATCCACATAGATATAATATGTCTATCTTGTATGTCTTATGGAAGGTGTAACTCCTTACAAGGGAAATCATAAAATATTGAACTATTGGTATCTGTCTCTGAAGTATCTGGGTATTCTTGTATTTTCCTCCGAATGAGGCAGTCGGTAGAGTATTCCGAGTCGCTCAACTCTCTATCTTGAGTATTGATGCCGGCTACCCTTCATAATAGGGCTATGGTGATCAATTATAGCCGGGCACATGTTAATTGTCCTATTGACGACCAAAAAAGAGAGGGTTTGACATATTGACCAGGTTTATAAACAATCTCCTAAGACTCTTGACTTCAAGCCGTGGGTATTTATGTTCGTTTTGGGGAGTCTGCAGGACCAGTTCTCTTGTGTAAGAGAATAACTATCGTTAGTTAGGTAGACTTAATACCTAAGCTATAGTTAGCTAGTTAGCTAGCTAACAAACTAGTTAACTACAGGGTGTAACTAAGTACTACGTAAGTTACCACATAGACTACCCGCTACCTCAAATACTAAAACAGACTGACGAAAACTACCTATGTCCAAGGGATTGTTTGACTCCTATATTCTTTTGTAGTATACATTGATGCTGTCTAGGATATTTGTACATACATAGTTACTGGTCCGTACTTAGTTCTGTCTGTAAGACCTCAGCATAGTAGATTTTAAGAATTGATACCCGATCCGGAACTCCGGGACATCGGAAGATACATAAATATTGCTATGCGGCCTCATTGTCACTCTAATAGCCCATAGATCCTGTATCGGGTAATATGTATATATATAGCTGCCCGGCCTTGTCTAAGTTAAATACTACTATAGCGTACGATAAAATATAAGGAAAAGAAAGCTCGAAAATATGACCATTTAAAATATTCAACCATCTTTGTGGTGCCTGCTTGTGTGCATTGTTGCTATGCCAACTGAATCGGTGACTCAAATATTAAACTACTGTGTAGAACTCCATCACTGAAATAGGTAACTTCAGTACCGAGAACTGTTACAATACAGCTACACATCCCGTAAGTACTTTTATATATGTATGTACATACATCCAACCTCCCAAGTCATTTAACTGATATGAGAATGTCACATTTGTTGTTTTAGAATACAGAGTATTATATAATGTATTTCTCTATCTCCTTTCTTCCCTTCCATCTTCTTTTTATAGAAAAAAAAAAGATAGAATGAAATAGAATAACAAAGCAAAAATATTAAGCCAACATTTATTGAGAGCTTGTGGCCGGAAAAGACCAAAAAGGTATATCATGATCATACCAACAGTAAGAGGGTCAAAGAAATGACAAACTATGGAAATATAGGTACACCATGTAAAATAGATATTGTGGGAAAACCTCTGGCTATGTCAACACTAGGAGTAAGTATGTACAGTACCATGGACATAAACCCACTTTGGAACTCTTAATACTGTCCCTTCTCTGCAAACGGTCTTTCGGGAAGCCCCGCCAGGCTAAAAAGGGGCCAGTCCCGTCGCTTGTTCGCCTATCGTCTCGCTTCTCGCGCCAAACCTTCAGCCGCCTTCCTGCCCCCATCCATTTCCAGCCTTGATCTCCGTGCTTGAACTGTCATCTCTAAACCTCAACTGCATCTCCTCCCCCTACAGCCCCTTCCACGTCTTTACCGCCACACAACATCCGCCCTTATTACCTCGATATTGCCACAGCGGTTGGTCCTTAGGGGCGCGCTGTGATGCGGCTGCATTGACTTTCTACCAGCAGCCTTTGTCGTTTCTGGTCGGCCCGTTTGTCAAGTCGAAACTAACTGTTCCTCACCTCGCGCGAACAATCTCTTCGTTGGCCCTGCCTGGTCGCCCTGAGTTATCTTCAAATATACCTTTGATTCTTGTCAATATACTGGACACAAAGACCAAGAGTAACGCGCAATGTATAACACACATCGCGGGATGGTTCCCGCTCCCAACTCCCGCTTGACGGAGTTGCTTGATCAACTGCGCCAGGAATTCGAGAATCAATCTAGGAGCACTGGCGAGTTTGAACATCAATGTATGTGTGCATTTGAATTATCTTCCTCTCTGATTATCAGAATCTCCCTCGTGTCAACCTTCATGCCCAGTCCCGTCAAGCATACTTCCTACAGGTTCTAGCGTGATCGGGTCCTCCACCGATACATCTGTCGCATGAAGTGCGATAGCTTGCTGGGAATTGTTGGGGGTTCTTCTATTCAGAGAAGGAAATTAACGTTAGATAAAATTGATAACTGACAATCCTCTCAGTAACCGGACAGCTCCAAGAAATGGAAATGATTCGGCAGAAGGTCTACCAGCTAGAGCAAGCACAAATCAAAATGAAGCAAGAGTACGTGTCTACAGAATGACCTTCCAAAGACAATGGCCCTTTTGGAAGCTAATTCTTTGCAGCTATGAAGCGGAAATCCGAGTGCTGCGTCATGAGTTGGAGTCGCGCGGTGTTCAACCAGTCTCGTCCCATATTGCTGGCCCAGCGCAGCACGCTGGCCCTTCTCAAGCCCCCCCACCCGCATTGGGTCATGGCCCCAGTAATCTATTTGGTGGGATCATGGCCAACCAAGGAGGTAGTGGCCCCGGTCTTGCCCCTCCCCCTCCCCAGGATCAGCAGCCTCCCCAGCATACCCTTCAACAGCCTGCTCCCGCGGCTCAGCAAGGAGCGCCGCAGCCACCGCAGAGCTCTTTTGGGGGATATCAGCCTGGTGCTGCTGTGAACGGTATGTTGTGACTGAGTTGATAGTGGGTTCTCTGATATCTGACCCGTACTCGCGGATGTTTTTTACAGGCTACGCACCTCCGCCTCCACCCACCGCCTCTCCTGGACCAGGAAAGAGACCCCGTGCTCCTCCTGGACCAGCAACTCCCCAGCAAACCCACCAACTGGCCTACCCTGATCCTCGTGTGTCGCCTCAGTTGGCTCGGCCCACCCCACCTAGCCAAGCCCTTGTCCGTGACCGCCCGGGTAACATGTTAGCAACTGGAATCCAGATGATTTACCTGCGTCGCAAAAACGCGAGGGTGCTGATTGGTACGCTGTATTCAACCCAGAGGTACAGCGTGTGTTGGACGTCGAGCTGGTACATCATCTTGTTCATGATAGCGTGGTTTGCTGCGTACGTTTCAGCCGGGATGGCAAATATCTTGCAACCGGTTGCAATCGTTCCGCGCAAATTTTTGATGTCACGACCGGCCAGAATGTGGCTACCCTTCAGGATGAGAACGTGGACAAAAACGGCGATCTTTATATCCGCAGTGTTTGCTTCAGTCCTGATGGCAAGTTCCTTGCAACCGGCGCGGAGGATAAGCAAATTCGGGTAAGTCCGAGGACAGATCCTCTGTCACCGTCCCTACTCGTGATCTCTACCTTTTTCCACCCTTGCGAGTACTAGCAACAGTAATTGCCTATCATATTCTTTGAACTACATATCTTCACCCGCCCACCCGCCCCCCTTGTTTGATTATTTGATCAGGAAACTAATAGTGTGGGCTTAGGTTTGGGATATTGCCGCTCGCACTATCAAGCATATCTTCACTGGCCATGAGCAAGATATTTACTCTCTTGACTTTGCTGGCAACGGCCGCTATATTGCTTCCGGCAGCGGAGACAAAACTGTACGCCTATGGGATATTCTGGATGGTAAGCTTGTGTATACTCTCAGCATTGAAGATGGTGTGACAACCGTTGCCATGTCCCCCGATGGTCACTACGTCGCAGCTGGCTCTTTGGACAAGAGCGTTCGCGTCTGGGATACTACCACTGGCTATTTAGTTGAACGGCTGGAAAGCCTGATGGGCATAAAGATAGCGTTTACTCGGTCGCGTTCGCGCCAAACGGCCGGGATCTAGTTAGTGGTAGTCTTGATAAAACTATCAAGCTCTGGGAGCTAAATGTTCCTCGTGGTGCATTCCCCGGGACTGGTGTCAAAGGGGGCAAATGCATTCGGACTTTCGAGGGCCACAAGGTTTGTTAATATCCGCAACTGCAGCTACGACTTGCTGTTTACTTAGGCAAAGCCATATAGATACTAACCGCACTTTCGGGTTAGGACTTTGTGCTTAGTGTTTGCCTGACTCCAGACGGACACTGGGTTATGAGTGGTTCCAAGGATCGGGGTGTCCAGTTCTGGGATCCGATCACGGGAAATGCGCAGATGATGCTACAGGGCCACAAAAATTCTGGTTAGTGTAAAAATTCCTGCGGATGGTGCCTTCGTCTAACTTGGTGATAGTGATATCGGTGGCTCCCAGTCCGACAAACAACTTGTTTGCCACTGGTAGTGGTGACATGCGTGCAAGAATCTGGAGGTATGTACTTTTATTGACCACGCTGCTGTCGTTTGACAAGCCTTCCGATACCATATTTCATGAAAAGGTGTTTCTGACCTCGTTTCCTCTTTTGCTAAGGTACTCTACATACACTGGACGGTGATGGGATTCCCTGAGAAGGTTCGGCGCACATTTGGCTTTGTATTCTCTATGTTTCACCTATCCCGGCTAGTTTGGTTTTCACTTGGGTGCTGCGCTGCCCAAGACCATTTTTTCTTTCGCTCGCAACCTCCACATTTACCTCATGAGTGAGCTATGGGTCATGTCAAGTCAGAGAAACAAAAAGGAAAAACGAAAACAAGATAAAAAAAGAAGGGCAATGCGTGTATGGATAGTAATTTGGCTGATTGTCGATTTTTCGTGTGATCTTGGGCTTTACTTGTCATGGACTAGCCTGGTAGTGAATTTGAAGGAGCTGGATGCGATAATCTCAAACGCGCATTGCGGATGCCTACTTATTGTAGTGGAAGGTGCGACGAACTTCCATATGAATGAGAAACCGGGGTTGGCGTAAACATCTCCTATCAAATCACCTTGGGCCCTACAGGTTGGATGGACCTCAAATTCAAGCAAGATTATCTACCTTAGTTTGTCGACCTTCCCTGCCCCTTACTCCCCTTTGTTACGGGAGGGAAATCTTTGGGTATTTAGTGAGGGGCTTGTGACTCCCATGCTGTACTTATTGCGTTTGAGATTGTAACTGAGCTGGCCGAGACTATATTTATTGCCTTATGAAGCATCATCTCACCTCTTTGTTTTTCTTCTTTGATGCCTTCGGTGAGGAATAAGCTGACATCATGTCAGCATGCAAATCAATGACAGGCAGCATGAACGATATGTTGGATCACCAATATGCGGCCAGTACTAGCTCCGTGCTATACTTATGGTAGGTTACTTTGGGTGTATGCCTACACAGTAGGAGGTGAAGCGCAATCCCTGTTCTCATTTCCTGACTATTACTAAGTCAAGATAGAGAGTGTCATCCATCAAGAGTACAGTGTAAGATAGAGAGGGAAGGGTGACTAGAAAGACTTCGTAAACACCCTAACAGAATGTATTAAGGTAGCAGGGTCGGGCCCTCAGCTGACTGCATGGCTTTCCACTAGTGTATTGAAGTATAGTTCCTTTACTGTACGATATAGAGTATGACTGTCGATCGCCTTACTCTCGTAATTCAATAGCCCCCTAGGTAGCCTAGAAGAGGCAGTTTTCAGACCTGGTATTACGACAAGCATGGTGGTACAGCTCAGTGTAATAGAGGTGAGTTGGTTACTACATTGTTCACCTGGAGTAGCGCAAACTGTTCAATAGATCAGACAATAGACTTGATAATCATAAAAAGCTTCATAATAAAGGTCCTAATTTAAGATCAAAACAATGAAAATCTTGAGAACTACCCTGTGCTGGACAGTGCCATTGATCGGATTATGGACATTAGTCCTGATTATGATTCATATAAAGTAACCAGAAAAGCAAGAATAAAAATAGGTTAGCAATCCTACTAGTCCTCTTACATATTTAGCAAGCCCTGACGATCACGAGGGATCTGGCCATTCTAGCTTAGGTTGAATACTAGTTCAGGAGCCCATCACAAGGGAGGGGAAATCAAATTTAAAATTAAAATTAAAAAATAAAAAATGGCGAATCGAATCAAACCAAAGAGGTGCAGTGCATACACCTGTCAGCACCTGTCAAGCAGTGGAATTTTCGGAGCATGGGCGGCTATTGGGAAATAGGTACAGAGTATTGTATCTTACAGGCGGAGAGAATTCAGTGCCACGCTGATCCGCTGAAAAGTCGGCAGGGAGAAAAGAATGACAAGCTCAGTCTATTTACTTCTTTCTTTCCCTTTTTTACCTTTTTATTTACCTTTTTAGGTTGTGGAAATCAGCTTGAGTAATGATGATCAGCAGTTTTCGCACAGAAGCCTGTTAAATGAAGAAGCTATCTATATTATACCGCTCCTTTGGTAAGCCTAACAAATCCAGTAGATAATGGGATTGTCTCCTGCATCGGAAGTGCAGGTGGGAAGTACTCCATCTGGCAAGCTAAGATCACGGACGAACCATACACTGAATGTACTATATGAAAGCTAGGACACTGCTCACTGCTAACTACATACGACGTTCCGAACCCACTGCAAGGGCTCGAGGGGAATACCAAATGCAATATCCTCCGAAATAAGGGATCGGAGCAAACATCGTGCATGCCCTTTTTCCCTGTCTAGGTTAAAGTGGCTTTTAGGAGACAATTCCAAATGAATTAGCCCGTGAAGAGCTCTATAAAGCAATCATTTGCCATTCCTTAGTACACTTAGCCATGATCATCTACCCAGTTTGCCTCTAGGACTGAGCAGAATCGATCAACTCTGCAATGGGACGTACAGTGCCTGAACCAAGACAGAGGATTCGAAACCCCTGCTAGTAGATCCCTGTATGATGGTTTGAAATGGTATCCTACTAATAGATTAGCGCATGTGATGTATCTTTTTTTTATCCACATCCACTGTCTGCTTCCATGTCTTTAGTAAATCCTTGTTAACCAGGTAATGGAAGTTGGATGCCATTATCCAGTCAATCAATACCCTCTTCCTTGTGTGCGGTAAGTATGTACTATACATCCATACATATATTCACCTAGAGGTAAAATAACAGTACATTTGATATGTACACCGTAAAATTTCCCTCGCCTTTCGGGGGAGGATCACTCGAGCTCCACTAGGTTTATTTTTTTTTAGTGTCTCGTGTTGTTTCAGGCCAGTACTGAGAACAACTGAAGGGTACCGGATTAGAGCTGGTCCAATCAATCTGGACGAATCAATCAGTGACATATCCAGGATGGACCTGCTACCAGGTAACTACTTAACATTTACCTTACGCGGCCGATGGATATCTCAAGACCACGTATTCACGTTGAATTTTTCCTTCGTACTTTTCTTAACAATTTTCCTATGAGTTGATTGATATACCAAGAGGTGGAATGACGCATCGATCCATGGATCATCATCATGAAGAAGGCCCGGCCCGCTACAGCAACGGGGGATGGTTGAAATGGTTCTTCCTTACTCACAATGCGCTCGCTATCCATACGTAAATTTTACAGCCACAAGACCCTCTTACACCTAACTTCTCTCACTCTCTCCCTACCTCACTCTCTGTCATATATTCAAGGGTAATTGATTTACTGCCCAGAAGTGTCGATTTATGGGGTTAAAGATCAATGTATGAAGAGTGCTATACGGGATGGACGATATTAGTACTAACCTACTAAGGCAGTGGAGGTCCTGAGACTGCTACGGTCTACGTATGTGTGCGTGTGGCAAGGAGGGGTGGGGACAGCAATTCCTTTTTTTCCTTTTTCAACTGTAAGGACGGAGTATTGGTCAATAGATGATCGGACGCTGGGATAATACACTTACTCTCGTACAGAGTACTCCATAGAAGCTCGGCCAAAGTGTGCCGAATCGTAGGGAACTGAAGCATGACTCGCAGTGGATCGGATGTGTGACGCGTGACTAAGAAGTTTGAAAACCTGCGTGGAGCAAATCAACTAGACTGGCCATTCATTGGTGAAGCTCGTTTGTTCTTGTTCGACAAGGTAAGAGTCTACCTAACCACGAGTTCGAAGGTCGTCTAATTGGGAGGTCAGGTAGGTATCCTTGTAAGTATTAGTAGACATTCGTCGCCAGCCGCGGCTGTCGCGAAGACTGAGGCGCATTCCCACCGACGCCAAGGAATCCATCCAGCGGGGCCCTCCAGCAAATAAGATACTACGGAGTTCGTAATTTCACACTATTGACCGGCTGCGGACGGTCCGTTCTGTAGCTCTGCCGGCGAACCCTTGTCATAACTTTGCGGTACTTCTGTCACCCGCACGGTTTCTTTTAATGTGGCTATACTCAGGAAACCCTCCCATTGGAGGTTGAGCGCTGAATGGTTGTCCTAACGGCAGTGCCATCTATACTCTGTTTACATATATTACTATATCTCCAATTCCCCCATGTTTTGTGCATACGTTGGGTATACGAGCTGATTCCGAACGATCCATGAGACTTTGCCTCATTACTAGGACACAACATCCTTGACTCCGAGCATCCTTCAGCTCCCCCAGCTTAGCAGCACTTTGTCATAGCTCTCGGGCACCCTGCGTATTTCTGCAGCCAGTCTTAAAATTCCCATCCGCTCCGAAGCTGCATGTGGCTTACCCTCTGTGTAGTATATGTCCCCGGCAGGACTGCAAGATACTTGCTGCATCGACCGACCCATGCAAATAATAAATGGGTGGACTCAAGAGTTCTCACAGTCACAATTAAATACCATGAAGCACCTACTTTGCCTGATAGGTGGGCAGAATTTTCACTTTTCTTTTCTTTGCTTTTTCTTGACAGTACCTACGATCAGGTCTGGGACCCAGAGCAAACGAGATGCTCCCAGTCTCAGAGATCTACATCCATTCGGGTCATGGTGCTGATCGGTCCACTAGTGAGGCGAGAGTTGACCGTCAGCCTTAAAACTGCTTCTTCTAGTGGTCGGATGGGTTCCAACAGTTCAGGTGCCTGCGTAGATGACGAGGGTATCCTAGTCGACTAATTCTATTTTTTTTTTTTTATTTTTTTTGTGGATGGGAGATGCTTTCATCATCCCATAATATAGTTTGTACCAAAGATTATGTTGGGCATGATGCATTCCCTAACAAAAATTGATCGAACATGATTTCGTAGTTCTTAGATGAGAAGAGCCCCCAAGTTGGAAATACCGATATTTACATTAACTAGTCTAGTACCTGACTAAATGGCACTACTGCCTCCGTACGCAATCAAGCGGCCACTTAATAGCCGGTTTCCAGGCTGAAACCCTTATCCTCCGTCTTGGTCTAATTTGTCTGGCTGGTCAATGCTCCACCTTCCAAGACCGCTGGGTCAGTTGATATATAATTACATAGTAGATATGGTGTATTACAAGGCTGTTGTATTTGATACTCTTCTCACCATCTCAAACAACGGTTGGGTGCACACCTCATGGAGGGAGCTCAAAGGGAAGAGGAGGGGAGGGCAAGGTAGAAATGAAGGAAATAGAATAATGGCAAAGAATAAGGGTTCATCTCCTGAAGAAATATTGCCTTTTCATAACCTATCAAATGGGACAAGAACTCTGTACAGTATACACTACTCCGTATACATGGTTGCCTTGTGATGGGTTTTGACAGGGTGAACTGTTTGAAAGTTATTGAATAACTGTAGACTGCATTACTTTGGTGGGGGGCAGTTAAAGGAAGATGTTCCTATTTCATTTATATATGCTATGTTAGTAGCTTTCTTTTACATGATGATCACCGCCACCGCCACCGCCAATAAAAAGTGGAAAAGAAAAGAGGGAGTGAGAGAAATTCAATGACAGAGCGAGGGGTAGAGGAGATATGCTTCTATGAACTCTGCTGTATCTTGTAATGATCCAGAGTAGAGCTATAAATCGCGAATGCTTAACCTCTAGATAAATATTGACCAAGGCAATTTCATTGTTGTGTGGGAGGACTGGTCGGTAAAATACTAGGTATACGCTCAATACGTATGGAGAGATACATACATCTATACCAAGTCAAGTAAGTAGTATGTACCATCAATATGGGTGCGTGATTATCAGCTCGATCGGGGCTGTCACACGCATCCCGCGATTGGGCCAGAATCACCAGTTCTCCACGATTGTCCGTCCCGCTACAACTAGTGCTGGGTACTAACTAGTAGTACTTCCTACTTTTTCTCCCTCCATCGCCCCGCCGAGATGGGCAGAAAAGGTAAATGAAGAGATGATCAGGGGGGCAGGGAGTTCACTCATTACCCAAGGATGATGGGAGTCGGGACTAGGCCATAGAACTACTAGCTGGATTTAGACGGTGGATCTCACTAGGCATGGACTTAGCATGGTTCAATGACTGGGCAAAGTTCCAGCTCGTCATTTTTCCGTGCTATCCAATGTCATTTCATTTGTAGGTGTAAGAAACTATTGAAGGGACGATGCCATTACCTTATGCCCACCCCAACAGAAGCTGAGAGAAGGCAAAGGGCGAGGTTCAGGCCGTCCCTCTTTGATAATTAGATAGCCTTCGATTATCTTGCAAGGTGGATGATTCCTTATCTTCCCCCTGTGCCTGCACCTACAGTATTCTAAACGGAGGAGAGTGCAGTATATACTAGTGTCTTATTGGTATGCACTGTATGGGCTGACATGGATACATCACCGGTACGATGGGTATGTAAGGACAGTATTGTTGGAATACTTAGCCTTTTCCGGGTGCTGGTCTCTGTGATCCAGATGAAGCCTTCAGCTAACTCTCAGCTAACAGGCTGCATCCCTGTCGTTGTCCACCCCCGCTGCTTCCACTGCTCTGGGACCTCCGGGCAGAAGGTGGGCGGAGAAAAAAAAAAAGAGAGAAATATTCTCTTTAAAAAATAAATAAATAAATAAATAAAATAAAATAAATAAGAACAAGGGAAAAATAAAACAAATATTAAAGATTAAATTAAATTGAAATATTATAATAAAGGTAAATGTATATCTAGTTCTAGATCACCACCATCCGACAGAAACGTCACGTATGGATGTCAGTTGCAAAGATCCAAGGGGTTAGTATATCATACAAAAAGCAACAAACAAAAAGAACCACACACACACATACTAAAAGGGAAAGGAAGAAGGCAAAGACGAAGACGAAAAAGAGAAAAGAGATAGAGAAAAGGGCACAACTTGCTTCCATACTTACCACTTATCATTGCGAGCAATATCCTGTCAAGTGCCATTCATTACCCCCAACAACTCTCCTTCTCATGATCTTCCATTACTATACTCTTCTCTCTTATTTGATTTTGCTTTCTCTTGACCTTTGCTTGATAGTCATCATTTCATATACAGTTCTCTGAGTCTTCTTAATTGCGGAGAATTTGAGATTCTCTATCCGATCGACCCTTTTGATATTTGCTTTTTAACATCGGAAGATCACCTTCACACCTTATACTTTATTTGCCTGTTCCCGTTCTATTTGCTTCTTTCCCTCTAGCATCGATAGGCGTCGAATGCAGAAACTTCCGAAACCTGCTGTTGACCTTTGACTATTGATCACTGGTTCGTCTGAGAAGGGGGCTCACCAGTAAGGCTTTCCCGTTTTGTTGATACATATGAAAGTGAGGACTAACGTGAAGGCAGCGAAAACAAAAGAGACGAGTAGACAGCAAGGGCGAAGTAATTCTAGGGTAGGGTAATCTGGGCATATATCTTTTTGCTTCTGATCTCGCCTGAGATGGAAACAGCTGAGCCAGTGTCCTATGAATTCTCCGGTCATGCAATCGGCGCTATTGCGCCGCGCCGGATGTTGGCCTCCAATATTGGCCATAACTTTCCCTTCTATGCAAGTCCAGCAGCGTCATTTCCACTGCCATTCCACCAGTCGCCCTCAGCCGCTTATGGATTTGGCCATGCACTCAATCACCACCACCATCACCACCATCAACCTAGCTATCCTCAGTTCTTCGTGGCCAGCCATGAATCGATCAACTCTCAGCCGATGAGGCTCTCGTCAGAGCCACCACCTGTCCAGTCAATCCCTGATATCCGTCCTGCCAAAAATGCGGTCAACCGCGTATCTAGAGATCCGTTGGTCAAAACTGATCCCGGCTCAAACATACAACAGAATTCCATGGCCCGCTCGCCAACCCACGGGGCAGCTACCCAAAGCAAGAGCCCTGGCGTCAGCGAGATCGAATTCACCACCGAGGTTGATATACTTATGAAAGCAATCCAGTCCAGAACTAGTGTCCAGCCGCCGAATATACAATCATTGCCGCCTCTACAGCAATTGACACACAGGGGAGGTCATGGTTATCCCCAGACCCTTTCTACTCACTCATCTGGCAATACCCGATGCACTATGATGGCCGATGAAACACAATCCCGGTCAGGGAAGAGGCGCAAATATGTCTGTACCCTTCCACACTGTGGAAAGAGCTTTGCTCAGAAGACTCATTTGGATATCCATACAAGGGCTCACACCGGAGACAAGCCTTTTGTGAGTAGGAAGAAGATAATAATATACCGGTGATTATCGCGGATCCAGTAGCTGACCATCTTCACTGACAGATCTGTAAGGAACCTTCTTGTGGACAACGTTTCTCCCAGCTAGGCAATCTGAAGGTAAGCTCAATCTAGCAACAATTTGTCTTGTTATGCTAGAGGGAGAAGATAGATTTTGACCATCTTTCTCACCAATAGACACACCAGCGACGCCATACTGGCGAGAAACCTTTCTCTTGCGATATATGTCAGAAGAAGTTTGCTCAACGCGGCAATGTTCGTGCCCACAAAATCACACACCAGCATGCCAAGCCATTCACTTGTCTGTTAGACGACTGCGGGAAACAATTTACTCAGCTGGGCAATCTCAAGGTGCGATG
This sequence comes from Aspergillus bombycis, assembly GCF_001792695.1. Classification (NCBI taxonomy): domain Eukaryota; kingdom Fungi; phylum Ascomycota; class Eurotiomycetes; order Eurotiales; family Aspergillaceae; genus Aspergillus; species Aspergillus bombycis. The sequence goes on along the minus strand of NW_019170110.1, from coordinate 42,003 downwards.
ACCCATGCATTCTAGTACTCACTTAAATTGGCTATACTGTATCTAACTGATTGGACAGTCTCACCAGAATAAATTCCACGCGACGACATTGCGAGATTTAACACTGAAATTCTCTGAAGTAGCCACAGGGGAGCCAATGAGCCCGCAAGATAGAAAACTGTGGGAATACTTTGCTATTCTTTACAAGAATAGCAACAAGGGAATAAAGGGTCGTGGAAAGGATCGTAGGATCTCCCCTACCTCTAAACCAGGACCTGGGAAGCGACACCAGACCCTAGGCAACAATGACGACAAGCTGCAACGACCCAGTTATGAGGAGTCATCGGGCTACACCGGGGGCTCAAGTAGTGATGAGGAGGATGCGGATACCTATTATATTGATAGACAAAATCATTGACCTGCACTGGTCTTTTGTGTCACCCTGTTTCTATTTGTTCTTCCTTGGCGTTGTATTGCAATGTACTTAAATGTTCTACGATACCAGGTTTATGTTGGATTTTTATGGGAATCTCCACGATCGAGGCAGCATTGTCTCTCAGTTTATACAAAAGGCTCTCTGCGCACTACTATTGATTTAAATGATTACTGGTACAAAAAATTAAGTTCTGTTATATGCATCGTCGGTGGGTGAGTATCCCACACGTCGCCGCAGGGAGCAGCATCACAATTGCGAGGCTTCGCATGCCTCGGCCTGAAACCACATGGGCAGACCTCGGTCCTTTTAGCCATACCAGTTCTCAAATTTATGGTAGTAAAACGTCTTTTTTTAAAGGCGGAAGCGCACTATGCGCGTGATATCAGTTCGGGTAAATATGCTCGGGTGTTCTCATATACCAAAAAAGTGACCCATGTACTTGGCAGCACCCGAAATATATTTGGCCCCAGACCCTTGTAGAAACCGGCCACTCCCTCTCTGGCCCAGATCTGCAAAGCCGCATCTTGAACCCCCCGGTACATAAGATGAGCATCATAAGTTTGCAACCGGGACCGCAACACTTGGTATGGATATGTGACAAACCCGGCGAATATCTTCGAGAGACTAGAGATGACGAAGAGATCTAGGTTACCGAGTCCTCGCCACCGCACCTGTGCTGATCCCGCATAGCCATCGCTAGACATCGTCGCAGATGACATCTTGATCCGGTGCAGTTTCAACTTTTCGTAAGCCATGAACTGGAGCGCACCATGGCTTACTCCAAAAAGAGCTGGAAGAAGACCACGATAGAAGCCTGGAATACCCTCCTGATGATATATCTGTGAGGCTCCAGTGGTGAAAGATGCATACGCTCCAGGCGTCCTAGAACTAGTCGATAACATACGAGTCTTAATGACCCATATGGGATTTGTCAATATAGATGTCAGCATGCCTGATGTAAAGAACCGATTGAAGTCAGTCACCACAACGTCCAGATTTACGAGCCAAAGTTAAGGGTTCTAGCGTACCAGCGGCCCCTGAGGCAAGAAAATAATCGGAGGATGTAAGTTCTTCCTCCCGAGAACCGCGCCAAGTACGCATCGCAGTCTTGATATTACCATAGCACAAGAAATAAAGGGCCCAGCTGGTCGAGTTGCCAATGATATTGGGCGTCAGCCCCCGGTAGAACGCTGTGATGCCGCCTTCATTCTGGTATATACCGCGGACGACGCGAAGCGAACCACCCACTCGAGAGGATGAGGATCGGTCAACTAAGTCATTCAGGGGTGAGGAGATTTAGCCACTATCGCACACACTCATCCGTCCCAAGCGAGTGTTAACTCAATCGAATGAAGAGCAGAAGTAGGGGGCAGAGAATTGCATGCGTATACACACAAGGACTGACTTACCTTGCAGTCGAGTTTTGATCAAATCCAATGGATGGAGACACAACGTAGAAACAATTCCAGCCGTGAATCCCGCTACGCTCTCCACAAAGGATGACGACAAGCCATCCTGCCCGTTCATGAACCTTTTGTTATTCCTCCCTGGGTTGCGTTCGTAGAGCTTGGTAGAGTGACGGATGGTGGGTTCCGTCATCGACTTTTTCGCCTCCTTCGGTCTGCGTATCGATTACAGTTCGGCCGCGGAAATTGCCTGTTCGCGCCTAGACCAGGAAAGTAGTCAATTTATAGATAACAAGGACCTTTCTCAAGCCAACGGCGAATTAGCTGCGATTTGATTTGGATATATGTCCAGTCAATTAATTCGATTAAGGAATGGTCAGAAGGCTCAAGGTATGTCGGCTATCCAGGAAGTCCTTTTATCTCGTAGTAATTCCGCTCTTGCTTATTCACCTAGCGCTTGACAGTCATCTTCTACAGATCGAAGCACAGCTCGTATATGTTTATCATCTAGAAAGTACCCTGATATAAATAAAAAAAATTCTTAAAAATACATGGTGTCAATTTGAAGCTCCCAATCATCGACACAACAAACTGAACAAGACGGACTTCCCATCCTCCGCTCAGCCATGAGTTGAAAACTCCCGTTGTAGGCGAAAGAGGCACAGCAGAAAAAAGAAAACCTCTCAGCCCTGAAATATTGCTATTTGTTATCGACAGATCCTTGGAGCTAATTCACTTTATGCGAGCGGTGAAAATAACCTGGCCATAACATCAGCTCCAATTCTGATATCGGGTAGGCTAGGGAAGGAGTTCGTTAGAAATACTTGAACAAAGATGGTTTGGGTTCACTATAAGTATAACCTATCAGCTTAATCAGTACAGATAGTTCTCAAAACATCCACGTCGCAATAAAAGGAAGTCCCCATACCAAGATACACAATCAAGGGCAGATATCCGCTGCACGCCTAGTCAGTTTTGTCGCATCTCACGGAGCTTATGTGTCGAACGACTTACTAGTGAATAGCGACCCTTGAAACATCAATAACCTTGGAGATGCGCTCCTAAAGGGAAGAAGATTATCAGCGATCGTTACGTGGTTCTGTTGAGGATTGTATGTCTAACCTTGGTCTCTTCCGAAAACTGAACCATTGTGATAGTCACGAAGTGTGTAGGTATCCAGAGAGCTTTACTGGGAAAGACAGCAGTGGATATTATATCTCAAAAAGGATCAAATCTTGGCAAATTGGTTGAGGGTAGAATTTCCAAAGCAAAAGGAAAGGATGTCGGTCAAGTAAAAGCGGAGAGTAGTTGGCGGAGAAGAATGAAACACGACGAAAGCTCAAAACTTTTCGGGGGCTAAAAACAGCTTGCCGCTGATAAACCCAGCGGCAGGATTATTGTATTCACCCTACTCCCACCTTTGTTAAACATTGATTCGACACTTCTCGTTTTACCACAATCACTGTCTGATAAAGTTTTGTATCATATTATCAACAATCTTACACATTATCTCCTAGCTACTTTCTGCTAAGCCGTGTACCTACCGATCATCGCTACGCTACATAAGCGCCACCATGTCCGGTGCAAGGCATTGGTGAGTGGCTGTTTTCCCCATTTTAGGGGTTACAAGAGTTTCAGACACTAACAGCTGCTATAGGGAGCAGGATAAAGAGGCCACCGTCTACATTGGCAATCTTGATGAAAGGGTCACAGATAGCCTGGTATGGGAGTTGATGCTGCAGGCAGGGCGCATCGTTAACGTTCATCTGCCGAAAGATCGAGTCACACAGTCCCATCAAGGTTACGGGTTTGTTGAATTCATCAGCGAAGAGGATGCAGAATATGCATCCCGAATAATGAACAGCATCCGTTTATATGGGAAGCCAGTACGCGTGAACAAAGCGTCTGCTGACAAGCAGAAGTCGGTGGAAATCGGTGCAGAACTTTTTGTTGGGAACCTTGACCCCATGGTCACGGAACAAGTCCTTTATGACACATTTAGTCGGTTTGGGAATTTGGTCAACTTACCGAAGGTAATCTCGACTATCTGCCCTTTCTTCGGGGTGTGGGCTAACCTTGTCGCAGATTGCACGAGATGACAATAATCTATCAAAGGGCTATGGATTTGTGTCATTCGGCGATTTTGAGTCATCGGATGCCGCCATAGCAAACATGAATGGCCAGTACCTCATGAATAAACAGGTCTCGGTACAATACGCCTATAAGAAAGATGGCAAGGGTGAACGCATGGTGATCAAGCTGAGCGGATGTTAGCTGCGCAAGCCCGCAAGCATAACGTACGCCCGCCGACTCAGCCATTACCATCACCATTCTCAGGTTCAGGAACCCCTATGGTGCCCCCGACTATGGCCAATGGCGACAGCTCTAGGCCGATCAGCACTGGACCTCCTGACCTAGGGATGGGCAGAGGCATTGCGCCCTCTAATGTTGGTTTTTCGAATGTGCCTCCACCGCAACAACACAGGTCTGTTCCACCTGTGACACCTTTGGCAAATCCACCACCAGGCTTGCCAGCGCGGCCTCCACCTTCACAAGCCGGCTATGGCGGTCCACCGCAGGCTTTCTTACCTCCAGCCTTCAACAATACCGGTCAGCAACCATCTTTTCCTCCACAGCCAGCGCCACCTCCAGGCTTCGCTCCTCCCGGCTTTGGCCCTCCTACTGGGAATGCTGCTCCCCCGCCACCATTACCCCCAGGATTTCAGCAGCCAGCATATGGTCGGGGCCGATGAGTATTTGGCTCAATGCGTTAGTTTTGAAGTCAGACCCCTTTCCAATGAGTACTGGGTTCATAGGGGAACTGCTTGGATATGATATAACAATTCATCAGAACAATAGGCCCGAAGAGCTACGTGTGAAGCGAATACCCTTGAAAACTGGAAGAACCAGACCCCCAATCTTCACCCGGGGGCATACCGGCCAATCAATAGCCCCGATTTCAGTACTGGACTCAGATTTAGCGGAGCACACAACATGTGTATAATGGAACCTTCCCTATTGTTCTCTTTTCTAGTACTCAGGGTTGCACCTTTCATTAGGTGCAGACATTGCATGAAATAGAACCCGTGGTTTTAATGCATATAGGCAGGTCTCTTGAAGCTCAGATTCGAAGGAAAATGGGAATCAGAGGCAAGGCTATTTTAAATAAATTGCTAGGTGAAAGTGCAATCACGAACGTCGATCCTTAGTGTATCTATAGCAGGTACTTGGCTTTGTGCATTAAGGATATTTATGGCTTGAATAGGGGGAGGGGGAATGAAAAAGAACTTTCATCTGAAGTCTCGCAGACATATTGCCAGGGCCCTAGAAAAGAGGGAGGAATGAGGAAAGGAAAAACCATCAATGATTGCATGTAATATGGTACAGAAAGTGTCTCGTGGCTAACGCCATGTTATGAGAATGAAACAAACTTCGGGTCCCTGGGCCGGCCGTCGGGTCCAATGTTATTCTTAGCAAAATGCTGCTCGGTATATATCCGGCGAGCTTCATCAAAGTCTGTCTTTTGGCGTTTCATGATCTTCCTGATTTGTCGTTTAGCTTGATTATTCAACCCAGCCCTAGTGTCTCCATCTGCAATGTTGGCGGAGAGGTCAAACTGCGTTGATGTCAGTCCCGCCTCTAGGTCATCGGCGAAACTAGAAGGTAGGCGATCGTATATGTAATCAGGAAGTGGGACTAAAGACAACCAACGGGCCCGGGTAAGATAGAGGACTTTAGACTTGTCAGCATGATACCTAGACTCGTCCATAAGTACGTTTTGGATTAGCTTGAGTGCAATATACCTGTACCACAAACCACCACAGAGATTGTTAAAACGTATAGAAGATAGTACGCCATGGCGACTAGGCCAGTTGGATGGCTGCGAGGCTGCTCAAACAACAGACAGTGCGAGATAATGTTAATGGCTCCCCCAATACCGGAGGTGAACGGCAAACTGTTGCAAAGCTCAAGTTGCCAAAACTTCTTTTGAAATTCATGAATGAGGAATTCTCGACTGGCAGGCAGCTGCCACCGTCAGCAGCATGTGATGCTTTAGGTTGGACCCAGGAGAACCCGGTAGCCTGGAGGTCTACTAGTACGCCGTAGAACACGGAGAGAACTGTGAACTTGAAGGCTAGGAAGAGACAAGTGGGTCTGTGGCTGAACACTTCCTCGGTGCCTTCGATTTGAGGCAGCAACCCTGTTTCCCTGCGCTATTCCTAAAGTGGTCCGCTTAGCGAGACCGCAGACTGCCATTCTTGGCGCTGGCACACACAATCCACCGTTCAGTATACCAGCCTTTGCGTCGACTGATTTCGATCCGTCCTCAATCCACCAGCCTGAAAGAGATAATTCACAATGGCCGCCCAAAGACAGAACGTTTCCAGCGACCTAGTCTGGCAGCTCACCCGTAAGTTTACCTCTTCTACGCCATACTCGACATTCATACCTACTCTCCATCTACGTCAATTAATCTGATGCTCTGGATATCCAACTAATCCCTAACATTTTGAACAGGCAACCAGAATGCTTTTCTGGTCAAGCGTAACAGCGGCGGTGGCTCTCAGTTCTCCCGTGATCCTTTGAACTTGCAGAATAAGCACTCTTTCAAGGTACGAGAGCCCCGATGCCTATGATTTTCATACAGAGGCTGTTTTCATTTTCCTTGTTCTCCTAGCTGAAACTTCTGATGACTAACCATTGGTATCGCTTCTATTCAGCACGCTGGATACGCCAACACCAAGGTATTCACGCCCTATAACTACCGATGACTGAGATGTATATCCGGACATGTTTTTTAACCCACGATAACAGGCTATTGGTGTACAGGCCACTGAGAACGGTGGCGTTGTTGTTATTACCAAGAAGTCTGGCAATGCCCAGCAGCCCGGAAAGAACGCCGTTCGTGTGACCTTTGGACCCAAGTCCTCCACCCGCAAGTAAGCAGAACCGACCGCCTCACTTTTCATGGGCGAATAATCAAACATCACGTGCCTGTGCTAACTGCGTGGTTGTTTTGCTAGGATCTACAAGGGTGTTGCAGACAAGACCGCAAAGAACGGCTACCGTGCTGACCTCCGTGAGGACGCTGTTGCTCGTGTGAGCGCCATTCGCCGTTCTCAGAAGCCTAAGAAGGATACTCCTCCCCAGAAGCCCAGAGGTGCTCAGGCCCGGAAGGCCGCTGAGCAGGAGTCGGCATAAAGGACAGGACTCGAAGACGAGTAATCGCAAGGGTTGGGCGCATCAAGCATAGTGGCGCCATGCTGGTCAGGGGCGGAAGTGCCCATGTAATTTAGCAATACTGCTACCGGGGCAAATGTGCACCAGGCCATTCAAAAAGAGAATCAAAAGAACCAAAAAGACAAAAAAAGAATCACGAGAAATGAATACCCATTTCCCCGGACGTCCACCCTTGATTTACCTAGTCCAATTGGCGGGGGAACGATCAAACTCTACAATGTAATTTCATTCTCCAGCTGGTATTGTGGTCACAAGACTTGGCACATGCTTATGGCAACAAACAGAACTCTACAGCCGATGTTCGGGCCGACGGGGGACGAAAGGTTTAGGGATAAGCGCGAAGCTGTTTTCCTTGAACCGTAGATAGGTCCAGACCACCCGCCTTTTTCCGAGGTCTCAACGACCCAATGGCACAAGACCGGGTGATGTCCTCGGGCATGGTAATACTAGTAGGATCCATGAATAGAGGGATTGCCGGAATCCGGGCCGTCGACTTGTTCGGGGTTAAGGACGTAGTACTGGGATGGCTAGGATACCTATTATTTCCATGGATCCAAACCATGACTACGGACACTATTTTGTTTGTTGTATGTATGACATACAGACTGGTATTACATGCATCCTATCATCAGGTACGCATGTACCTGAGAGGCAGGTACAGGACGTACAGTACGGTGTACATCGTGCTGTGCAAGACCCCCTCAATATGCAAGCAGTGTGCTATGAGGAGATTGCCGGAATCTGTTGAGCAGTAGTACTGTAGTATCGGAGGCCTGGGAAAATGGTGTAATTCGTATTGGTCTAGTGATACTAATTGCTGTGGATATGATGATCAAGTAATGTATTAGGTACTCCGGACTCAGTAATGTGGTTTTCTCCACATGTGATTGATCTTGGGGAACTGTCAGTCATACCTAGAAATCAAGAGACACAAGAGCTATATATGTGTAGGGATTTTCCTCAGAAAGGATTACTCCTGGGCGTACAATCCCGAGCGGTTTATACGCGATTCCTTGATTGCTTCCGTACCTCCCCCCTCTCCCCCGCCCCTCTTCCCCCCCCAATTTCCTTTTCCTTTTCTTTTCCCTCCTCTTGGCTTATTTACCCCTCTTTCCCTGCTTTAACCCAGTGTTCCATCCTCCTCCACCACCACCCCACATTGACGGTCTACCTCCCTTTCTTTATCTTCCTTGTCCTTCGAACTCCCCAGGTCGCTAACACATCCCTTCGCTTATAACGGAACAGACCAATTCAATTGTTTGATTCAAAAATCTCCATCATGGTCAAAGCAGGTGAGCTAGCAATCTTTAGCAAGTGACACTCCTTGGGCACTAACTCGAAGTGCTAGCGGTCCTTGGAGCTTCTGGTGGCATTGGCCAGGTATATCCCTATCCCCGACCACCATGATCTCAATATGACCTTGTTTGATACTGACTATCTGTCAAGCCACTGTCTCTCTTGCTGAAAACCTGTCCTTTGGTTGACGAGCTTGCTCTATACGATGTTGTAAACACTCCTGGTGTTGCCGCTGATCTCTCCCACATCTCGTCTATCGCTGTACGTTGCTGCCTTAATGCGAATTGCCCATGGAAGGGGCGAAAAATGGTATCTAACCTGAGTGATTAGAAAATCTCCGGCTTTCTGCCCAAGAATGATGGGCTGAAGCAAGCCCTTACTGGTGCTAACATTGTTGTCATTCCGGCCGGTATCCCTCGTAAGTTCCTACCCTATCGCATTTCTCCTCGTATATTTCGCAGGTGATTAGTTTTCTGATAGTTGATAGGCAAGCCTGGTATGACCCGTGACGACCTCTTCAAGATCAACGCCGGCATAGTGCGAGACTTGGTCAAGGGCATCGCCGAGTTCTGCCCCAAGGCCTTTGTTCTGGTTATCTCAAACCCCGTTAATTCTACTGTTCCTATTGCTGCAGAGGTGCTCAAAGCTGCTGGCGTCTTTGACCCCAAGCGTCTCTTCGGTGTCACCACCCTGGATGTCGTTCGTGCAGAGACCTTCACCCAAGAGTTCTCGGGCCAGAAGAATCCTTCTGATGTTAAAATCCCAGTTGTGGGTGGCCACTCTGGCGAGACCATTGTCCCCCTATTCAGCAAGACTACTCCTGCAGTTCAGATACCCGAGGAGAAGTATGACGCACTGGTCAACCGTATGTAGTCCCAAAGAATCTCATGAATATCTGGCTGTAACCCCTGACCTTGCTCCAGGTGTCCAATTTGGTGGAGATGAGGTGGTCCAAGCTAAGGACGGCGCTGGCTCCGCCACCTTGTCTATGGCCTATGCCGGTTACAGGTAGGAATACTAGCGTGCCGTGAAAATACCCGCGGCTAACACGCCATAGGTTCGCCGAGAGTGTTATCAAAGCTTCGAAGGGTCAAACGGGCATTGTCGAACCTACCTTCGTCTACCTGCCTGGAATTCCTGGTGGTGATGAGATTGTCCAGGCAACAGGCGTGGAATTCTTCTCTACTCTTGTAACCCTAGGAGTAAGATCCATTTCCTCACAGAATCTTCTTTCATATCACGGTAGGCTAACACTATCAAACAGACCAATGGCGCAGAGAAGGCTAGCAATGTTCTAGAGGGCGTGACGGACAAGGAAAAGAAGCTCCTCGAGGCTTGCACGAATGGCCTTAAGGGAAATATCGCTAAGGGCATCGACTTCATTCAGAACCCACCACCAAAGTAAACGCGCCCACCCCCGTTTATCAGCTGCAGGATTCCCACCCAACAGTCGGTAATTTGCCATTTATATCGCACTCCTGTCTCCACCGAAAGGACCTCGTTCTTTCGGTGACTTACTTTCCAATTCACGAAACTAAAAGAACCCCGCTAATCATTGATACCTGGGCAAGATAGGCTTTGAAGCATGAGATTATTTAAAGACGAATGGATAAATGTGGAATCGTGTCGTTTCGGTGGAAGAGGATAGCAAAGACAGGCAGAATGGAAACGAATTGTACTCATACCTGCACGCACTTGTCTCAATGTACTGTAGGAGCAGGAAGAGTGACCTGTGACCCGATTGTAGAGCATTAGCCGAATCGGCTACCCAGTCTATCTGGTACTGGGCTCGATTTTCAGACCGTTTTGCAGTGTTGCCCCTAGCCTATCTCCACTGTGATAATGGACATCTCGATGACGTACGGGCCAGCTGTTCGCATTCCATTCATGATTTGGGTTGGACTGTTTTGATCTGAAATGTTGCTCCCGGAAGCTCACCCGTCTCGGCCTGAACAGTAGTATTAATTCCCAGGGTTGATAGAGCGCCACGAATGACACCACACGGGAACCATAGATACTAGAACTTGATTAGACAATAACAATTATTAGCCAATTAAGGGGCCAACTGGTAGTCCCATACCGCCTGAGCCATGGACACCGCCTCGCTTCTCACAGACATGCTCATCTTTGCAAATGGCCGAAATGAATTATCGGTCAGAACATATACTCCCTATATGAATTTGTCAGTCGGCCCCTTCTCTCTCAATGCAGGGGTTGACGTGCGACAATAAAGTTGTATCCATATGGCGACGTGGACGTGCATACCCGATGATTGGTTTTCAAATTATCGACCTGTTTTTTGAAAAGGATGGTCCATAAGTCTTTGCATAAAAACTTGATAACATCAAGATTATCCGAGAATCTAGGGCGGTCTCGAGAGAATCTATAGAGAGCATAGCACAAAAACACTTGGTTAGCCTGGGTTTAGAAAGAATTGAATGGGCGGATATTCTTGCCCCATAGCACCGGAGCTTACCTTTCTGCAAGACCTTGTCCAACTCTGTATCCAAGAGATTCGAGGCGGAAAAATGTCGTTTCCCTAATCTCATCATCGTCGGGAGTCTTCTCATCGGCTGAGAGTTCCTTCGCTAGGCGTTCTGCCATAGGTACCAGCTCTATTAGGAGGAAATCAAGACATGAAGCACTTAGAGCCCGTGCTTGAGGCTCAGAGATACTGTACGCTGAAGCTGGCGCATCGAACGACATCACGATTAAACTTCGTTGGTTGTTGGCCCCTTATGAAGATGAAGATGGCCCCCGAGATAGGTCTGCAGCTGGTTGGAGCGCAGTAACAGCGGTTATCTTTAGGAATCAGTAATCGTATCCCATACCCCCTCCATAAATATCACGGGACAATTCTGATTCAATTCCACCACTGTGTGACAGAATGAGTGATGGAAGGATGGTTGGTTCTTACCTCATGTGGCCACGGCTGATCTCCGTTGATTAAATAAGTAGTAAAGAGTGTCGGCAGCAGCGGTTCCGCTTCAGCCTCAATTGAATTTGATTTTATTGACCTCCCCGGTTCACAAGCAATTGTCAGAACGATTAAGGTAACTAATTAACTCTTTTATCTAATGTGGGTGGAATTGGCTGCTCATGCCAACACGATTGCCCTGCTAAGAGTCTACTTGAAAGATACATGCATAGGCCACGATTCATGAAACATAGGTCCGTCTCTTTCTGCTCTCACAACTATTCTTCGAAACTTATGCTCCCCGAAAGAACCCCATGCCAGGCGAGGTTTTGCTACATTGAAGCCAGAAGAGCAAACGATAAAACATAGAGTATGATTTATCCCATATTCAAACAAGATGTGAACGAATTCATTCTCCAATCGAACTTATGCAATGTTATCAAACTCCGTAAACCAAATACGCCGCGACGCCGTTAGATGCTAAGATTGATAAAGTGAGATTATGCATTATAGCCACTTCTTTGGGTTGGAGATTCAGAACTAGTTTGACCAGCACGAGGAGCAGCCCTGCCATTTGCTAGAGCAGTATTATATGAAGTCTGAAATTCTTGCCGGGGTAAAGATCGATTTAGCAAGTTCAAAGCTGGCCGTTTTGGTGGTCTTACGGGGGAACCATCGTCATTATCGTCATCGCTCCCCGTAAGGTCAATCACCTGGGCCGCAGGACGCTTGTTTGTTGACAGACGAGCTACAGATGATGTCGATGAAGGCTCCCGTGATTGAGCTGGGGTCTGTTGTAGAGATAAACTTGCGGCTGGAAGAGACTCCTGTTTAACGGGCGTGCTTCCAAGTTCCTTTATCTCTATTAGATCATCATCATCTGACTCAGGAGTAACTCCACCAGCTTCTGAAACGTCGTCGACTTTCGGATTTGACCATCTGCCGTCTGGTTCCATAACAACTTGCTCAACATCTGGAGATGTTGAGCGAAGTATATCATCAACATACCTATATTGTCAGTACCAGGGCCAAAACCAGAACCTCTCCACGTTGAACTTACTGATCGATTTGTAATGACTCAAAGCTGGTCGCTTTGGAACACACGGGGCATGACCACGTTGGGGCCTGTTCTTGCAATTGCAGGAAAGAGAATGCATCAAAGCATTGATTATGAGTGCATATTACCGAGCGGCAGGGGACCGCGATTCGAAGAGTAGATAAAGGACACTTTAATGACATAACACTAGATGTTGCAACGATGTCCGTGTCATCCGCTCTGCTTTTCACTGCTGGCCTTTTAAAATTGGTCCTCTAATAGACACCGAAAAAAACGAACATACTTTCTCGTAGTACTTGGTCCTTCGAGATTATCTTCCTCATCTTCAACTCAGCTACAAGTTCCTCAACTGGATGCCGCTGAACGAGACTGACAAGCACAAAGAATCTCTAATAGCAGGTCAGTACTAGAGGCTTTGAATCAGAATTGAGAGGGTGCTAGATGGAAAGGGAAAGAAAACGAGATAGAAATTAACCCGGGTTCAACGCTTGCCTTTGTAGTGAGGGCATAGGTCATAACAATATGATTCGGATATCCAGGTTTCTTGCGAATATAGTCAGTCACATCAGCAGGTCTCGTCGTACCTGGTTTGTTTTTGAGGCCTCGCAAGTTAGCCTTCACCTCATCAAGATTTGCTTTCAGCTCAACTTGGTGAGGGAAGGCAATATCCGATTTCGTATACTGATTAAGCCCAGTGTCTGCAGCACAGTAAACCATTATCCTTAGGTTCGGGTCGGCCTGTAACCTTGAAGCTACATCTTGGTTGAGAACCACCCTAAGTTCTACACTGTCCCTAGTCTGTTCGCGTACTTTGCGATATTAGATGGGAACAGGAATGGCAAACTGAGGAGCAACACCTGAAAACTCACCTTTGCATTCTACAACAGGTGTGAGCTGCTGGATCACAGTGTAGAAAGGACTTTCTTTGAAATTTAACCGGCCTAGAAGCAAATGAGAATTGATCCCGGAATGTAAAAACATGAAGATTGGCATCGGGAGGATACCAGAAGTGAGTCCATGCGACGCCATCGGTGCGCTCAATGGCGATGGTCGGTGTTGTGTTGGCAAGGGTTGATTAGCTGAAGAAGACTGATATTGGTGACTAGGTAATGACTGCGGCGTTGAAGGCTGCGGCATTGATCGATGTGCCGTGGCGTACACGGCTCTCTTCAAGTTATCGTAACGCTCAATTTGTCCTCCTTGGTTGAGTCTCTCAATGACTAGCGGATCCAAATAGTTAGCTTTCTATACATTTGATCAATCTTTGTGTACTTCAAGTGAATATTATTGGAAGCCCCGCTGTCTGGAAAACAACACCAAGAAACTACAAGGACAACAGACAATCAATGATTCGGAGCTGAAGTGAAGCTTTCACTCCAGAAACAGCGAGCCCCTCACTTCTCAGTATCTCCTTTAGCTGCGCATTCGTCATTGTTTTCACCAAAGCAACCACGCTTTGAAGCTCGGACGACTGGCAAACAGAGGCCATGATGGTAGTAAGAGCGGGGCGATCGGCTGTTATAGCATTCAAAGAGTAAGAAGAATTTCAAGAGGGGATTCCAAAACAGGCGCACAATATCTGGCGACTCCGATAAAAGACATCTCAATCCTTCTCTTTACTTAGTTTGGCGAAGGCAAAAAAGAGAGAAGATAGATTAAAATTCCAAGAGTAAACCTCGCTTTGGAATACTACCAGGAGACTGATTTAATGAAAGGAACAGAGCTTCGATTGGCACACACCCCGGCTGGGATTGCTTTGCGACTGGACCGGTCGGCGATGATTGCGGAGGTGAGAAAACGGTCTCCGATAGGATGACATAAGATATCCACCGCCCGTAATTTACAACAGTGGTAGAGAAGACAGACAGAGCGGCTAATCCAAAGAGGGAAGAAAAAAAAAAACTTAGGAAAGGCCGACCACGAAAAGTGCAAGACTGAATAGACTACATTGCATAACACATTCACAGAGTCATTCTCTGCTTCTATCAAACTTCTTATTACTTGGGATAAGGCGTTTATCTCAGTATTTTATTCATCCTTCCTTTCTTCTATCATCGACATGGCAAAAAGTGTCCGAGCGAGTGTCCAAAAGCGCAACAGAGCGAAACTGCGAGCCACAGTCTTTGGGCCAGTTGTTGATGCACGAACTGAAAGACTCTCTGCTAAACTGCAAGAGCTTGCCTCCCAGCCAAAACCAAGTAATGAAGAAAAATTAGATACGGCACTGGACATGAAGGGTAGGTTTCCCCTCCAATTTTCTTTGGTGTTTATCTAAGTACCCTTGTATTGGGCGAGGAACTCACAAAGTCATTGTGCTATACAGATCGCCAGGAAGGGACTAAGATATCACAATCAAGTGAAGGTCAGTCTCACATACGCCCTCTAGTCAATCTTTCTGCATATTAACGGCTCGCTGTATCTCTAGATATGGACATTGATAATGGCTCCATTAAAACTACTCAGAATCGCTCTCACAAAGGAGGGCGGATTCATAAACGCCACAGCAACAGAAAGAATCGCTCGTCTATTGTGTTCCGTCCACACCAGTCCAAGAATAAGGGCCCGAAGAGGAGGTAAAAGTTTTAAGCACTATTTGTTTATAAACACTAAGTTGGCGTTCGGGGTTATCTACAACATACTCTCATCGTGTTTCCGTTATTATCAATAACTAGTAGAATTTATGATACCAACAGCGTCACCAGGGGGTCCCATCGATTTTGGGGCCAATCTACCCGCCTCTGAACAAGGGATCAGACGAGGCTAGAATGTTGCCGACTTGTATTAATGTAGCCTCTACCGTGCTGTGGCCCAAGAGGCGATCGTAGCTCCTCTTCCTATTGAGTCCTTACAGTGCTACCTAGTGTCGGGAACTTGGCCAAAAAGGAATGCCGCATATGGATAACTGCACTTCCTCAAACAGAAGGCGGTGTGATGAATAGGTAGTTTTGTATACAGTAGCCCGATCGAAGTATACCCCTAATGAAGTTGACACTATTTGCTTGAGTTTAACGTTACATGGACAGTATAACAGATCCGGACATGTCAGCTTGGGTATGGTATAGGCCAACATAACTTGCTTGAAATTGCTCCAGCTTGTAGCCTCTGCCACCGAGAAATAGCCATGAAGGTTACGACATCGAAGTGGGCGATACTCATCGCGAACATACTCGTCCCCATATCGATTCTCGTCTTTTCCTCTGGGTTTTTCCCTTATAAGACTTTGATTCCGGGCTTTGCAACTCATGAACACACCAATAACAGTCAAATCCCGCCGGGCATATTTGACAAAGTTGTTTTTATGGTAGTTGATGCACTGCGGAGGTACGATCGCAAACTTCACTAAGATCCCGGCACTTCAGGCTAACTTTCATGCTAGCGATTTCGTTTATTCCCAAAACTCTGGGTTTCTATTCACTCAAAGGTTAGGAGGAGGATTGTCGTTTGACCCCACACACTAACAAGAAGTCCATAGCTTAATTCGGTCAGGCGCTGCTCTCCCATTCACTGCCTATGCTAGCGCTCCGACTGTCACAATGCCCCGGCTCAAAGCCATAACAACAGGGTCCGTGCCGTCATTTCTAGATGTGATACTTAACATTGCAGAGGCTGATACCTCGGCGACTCTCACGCACCAAGATACATGGTTAGCACAATTGCAAGCAAAAGGTGGTAAAATGGTCATGCATGGGGATGACACTTGGCTGAAGTTATTTCCTGGGATGTTTCACAGAGCCGATGGAACTACAAGCTTCTTTGTGTCGGTCAGTACACTCCAAGTAGCATTTCCAGACTTGCAGTCATAGACGAGCTAAGCATTGTTGTAGGACTTCACAGAGGTAGACAATAATGTGACTCGTCACATCCCCAGTGAACTCTTGCAAGATGACTGGTCAGCTTTCATAATGCACTTCCTTGGTCTTGACCATATAGGACACAAAGCTGGGCCTAATAGGTAAGGTGCTACAACCACTACTGTATTTTGTGACATTCTCTTGACACATCTCTAGCCCATACATGATAACAAAGCAACATGAGATGGATTCTGTTGTTAGCATGGTGTACACAGCTTTGGAGCAAGAGAAACATCTCAAGACAACCCTCTTTGTATTATGTGGTGACCATGGGATGAACGATGCTGGGAATCATGGCGGTTCGTCTGTGGGCGAAACTTCACCAGCTCTGCTTTTCATATCGCCTAAATTTCAGCGACTCGAAACTCGAAACGATAGTCCAACGGAAGAATTCAGTGACCTGCAATATTACCGTACTGTTGAACAAACAGATATCACGCCGACACTGGCGGGGCTCCTAGGCTTGCCAATTCCCTTGAATAGCCTGGGTGTCTTTATCCCAGAGCTTCTTATGATGTGGGATTACGGTAAGGGTCTCTTATCATTCGGACTAAACAAAGAAGCTAATTTATCAACCCTGATCTCGACATCAGGACCGCACAGGATTCATATGCTACTCGAAAACGCCAAGCAGTTGCTGAAAGCCGTTAAAGGATCGTTTCCGAGTTGCAGTTTTGAATCTAATTTGATGTCTACTAATTGTAGCTCTCGATCATTCACCGATATTGAGCATGTTCAGTGTGCTTGGTTCCGAGTGCTTGAACTACTCAATGGCTCGGGTGCTGATTACGATCGTGGAGCCTCTTCAGAGGTCGAGTCTGCTCTTCTGCTGTTTTTGAGGAGTGCCCAGAGGCTAATGAGCAGCGCCGCAAGTGATTATAACCTTATAAGGCTCTATCTTGGGCTTTCCATTGCCGGCTTTGCTATCTCAATTACCTTTTTCCCAGTCAAAAGACTGCTAGTGAATTTCACGCCGGCAGGAATGTTTTTGGGGTTTAGCATTCTAAGCTATAGCACCATGATGTTTGCAAGTAGCTACGTGGAAGAAGAACAGCAGTTCTGGTACTGGGTATCGATGGGATGGGTGGTTTACCTACATGTTAAATATGCTGGTTACTTCCATGGCTGTTCAATCCAAAAATCTGGTCCAGCGGAATACCGGCCATTTGTACCCTCACTTCCCAGGTTTGGTGCAGCTGCGCTAGCAGTGTCTTATCGAGTTCTGCGAAGATGGAATCAAACAGGCCAGAAATTTGCTGCTCAGCCGGACATTACCGGGTCCTTTTTTCCTTCCCATCAGCATACTTTGTGGGCCTTGGTGATTCTGACATACGCTGATACTTGTTTGCACCTTCTATTCGACCTTCCTACATCGGTGCTTTGGCGTTTTATTAGTTGTGCGGTGACGCTGGCAGCATTTCTTTTCAAGTTATCATTGGCGGCATCCGACTCTCCCGAACTTGTCGGTAACTCCTTCTTGCAGCCCGTGGTTAGGGTGACTGATGGAATACACCTGCTTTATCATGCAAGAATGGTTCTTTGTGGAATATCTCTTCTCATGATATATTCCATGTGTGTTGGAAAACCCCGGGGATCGATTCACAAGGGCACTGGCAAGTATTGATCTCAAAAACCTTACTGAATGATTCTAACAGAGAAAAGGGCCAACTAGCACAATCTTTCATGAGACTCTCACTATTTTTTTACTGATGCAATCGAGAGTGACGAACATACCCGCTTTTCTAATTTTTAGAGTACAAATCACCATCATCGCATCCATGCGTTTATCAACTGTGGAACAAACCATAACCTCCCTGCTCATGCAATATGTGACATTTTACGCATTTGGAGGCTCAAATGCCATCTCATCAGTTGACCTTTCAAATGCATATAATGGTATCGGTGCCTACAATGTTGTTATCGTCGGTGCCTTGACATTCATCAGCAACTGGGCCGCCCCAATATGGTGGGTCTCAGCCAGTAGGCTGCTCCGTTCCCCACAAAATCGGGAAGAAAAAGAGGCGCATATAACCATACTGACTTTTCATTTGACAACAATGTTAATGTCAGTGATGGCGGCGTGTACAATTCTAAGAACACATCTTTTTATCTGGACGGTCTTTTCCCCTAAATACCTTTACACCATAGCATGGGCAATGATCAACCACATTGTGGTAAATGTACTAGGAGAGATCGATTGGCGCTTACTCATAAAGAACTGAGCTCTCTGCGTTATTATTAACAAGGAATCATAATTGCCGAACAGCTCTGAATCCGCTCGGTGCCTCCAATGGTGCTTAGTATGATGAGCCATAAACAAGAGAAAACGAGAGCCGACAGATTGTAAGAAAAAGCACTACAAGAGACTATCGAAAAGGTCATCAATGGCATCCTTTTTCTTCTTCCTCTTCTTGTTTTTACTCTGTTTTACGGCGGTATCCGTGATTTTGTTCGATTTCTTCGGGCTGGACTTCAGGCATTCTTCTGCCTTTGAACAAGGCTTCTTTAGAAATCCTCCGAGACCTGACAAATTGTTATTTCGAGACAGAACCTCTCCGACATCTTCTGGACCGTCAATCCTAGCGTGTGAAGAAGCGGCCCTAGGGGTTTCTGTCTGAGCCGCAAACTTCATTTCTTTGTCAATTCCTGTGGATTTCGCAAGGCGAGCCAATGTGCCTAATAACACTGCCCCAAGAGTAGAAAACTGTCCATCGGCCACAACTGTCGAGAAAACCCTAATTTATCATTCATTAGTTATCGTGTTCACGTGATATGTCTTCTTTCATAGAACTCACAGATAACATCTTGGAAGAACATGGTTCGCAAGACACTGTATGTATAGATTAGGGGAGTCCGCCGCTCCGCTGGGTGATTGTATACAGTCAAGAGATCGCGCGAGGTTCCAGGTGGTACGCTTTAATAATGACAACCATTTCCACCATTTGGTTCTCTTATGTTGATTCTTATTGCGGTGGTATACCAATTTAAGTATGGAATGCTCAGCATAAATCTTCTCTGCATCCATTTCGATTATGCAACTTGACACAGTAGGTAACCTCACACACAGCTGAAGGGCATCAGACCAAACCCCCTTTCTTCGGGCCTTGCTCTTTTTGAGAGACCGGGTTTCGAAAGGTGGCAGATTATTTAGCTCGTGATGTTTGCAGTCATGGGCCAGCCCTTAAAGAGCAAATCAATTTTTTTTTTTTTTTTGGTTTTGTCCTTCGTTTTTGTATGTATGTTTTCTCCTTGGGATACCTACAGGGAGTGTGTTGTTGGACATAAGATTTTTAGCTCACGGGTAGTTTTCATTTATATTTATGGATTAAATACTCGGCGAATAAGTGCCGGTGGGGCACTGCTACTACAGTAAACCCCCGTTAGTTAACTAACGTAACCGGCAAGCAACCCGGTAGACCCTGTATTCCATATAAAATAGCATATTCTTAAATACCAATATCTCAACAAGTTTTTATTCTATCTATTTATAATTTTATTTATAGCCTATTATATACTACAAAAATAATCTATTAAACTTATAAATTCAGATATCCGATTGGATTGCTTATAACGGGGGTTTACTGTAGTAGAATCCTCTGTACCTGGATAAATGTACATACTCGGGAGAAATCCAATATCTTCGATATCCGAAGTCTAGACGCATCTCTGGCCAAGGCCATGTAATTAATACTATGTTTGGGCACGTCTCAATGTAAATACCTTGCTTAGCTGCACCTTGGTTTCGTAGATTTTCTGATTGGCCATGAATAAACTTTGCAACGTTCAAGGGCATGGGAAGGACCTGAATCTCTCAGAGAAAGGCTTCCAAGGGAGATAAAACCCAACATTCAGACTCAAACCGAGACACCACATCCTAGCCTACCAGGGCATAGAATGCTTTTCTCCTGCGGGTCAAAAACGTCGGTTGTCTCTCCAACTTTGTACTTAGAACAAGGATATGGGAAACATGTAAGACAAGTGAGACAAGTAAAGGGGAATAGAGGGGGATGATGATGTGGGATAGCCTGGAGAGTAATGATAATTCCCTTTTTTGCGCAACAGGCCGCAAATCAGACATATGCGAACAGATCTCCATACACATACTCACTTTCAACTAGTTCTTCTCCCTCTTCTTTTTTGCCTTTCCTACTCTCTCTCTCTCTCTCTCTCTCTCTCTTTTTTCTTTTTTTTTTTTATTTTTTCATTTTCCTTTCTTTTCTTCTTCTCTTCTCTTCTTATTTTCTTGTTTGTTTTCAATCACCAAGTAAGGGTGTACACTTCACAATAGCCCACTAACGAGTGTACCAAATCAAGAGGTCCTAGGACCACGGTCCATAGTCGGATCGTACCACATTTTCATGGCAGGGTAGGTGCAAGGGGCACTCCTTAGACCGCTGCCAGCACCAGAAGAATGCTTTGGGGTAAGCGTCCGAACATACACTATTTCTCGTTCTGCAGCAGTTGTTCCGCGGTCGAATTGCGAGCGACGGCGGCGCTGCTCATCCCGATATTGCTGACCGACTCGCGGAGCAAACAGACCTATGGAATATAACATCAGGTTAATGGCATTTTAATACTGCCGCCATGTATCATACTAACCGACATGCTCAGCATTCTCGATACTTCGACGCATTTTTGATGGATTATCTGGCCCTGGGAAGCGATCCTCAGTGCCAGCAAGAGGTCCACTACCGGTGTGAAAAATCTGGATCTCAGGTATCAGTTTCACTTTCTATGTCTCTAATCATACACCGCAAACCTTTGGGCGAAAGGACGGATGCTCGAGCATGACGGAGCTGTTCCGAAATTTTTGTACTAGACAATCCTTCCCTTGGATTGCTGTTTAAAGCTCAGATGACTATATACTCTCTGTAGATAACTCATGACTCACTGGCATATGATACCTCGGCAACTTTGTCGCTATTGAAGCAATTCCTGTAGGACCTCATTAGCACCGTGGCCCTCCTACTAGGTACTAGGGATTCGTGCCAGGTGCGCCCAGCTCGCATATTTACAAACTAGAAAACAGTAAGTGATTTGCACAAGATGCTCAAATCTCGTACGGCCTAGCACTGACATCGATAATATCAATCGGCTATTATAAAGTTAGAGATGTTAAATCATGCGTGGAGAGTATCGTAAATGTCTTACATCCTCAAAATTTATGAAGGCATACCCGACGCTAGAATAACCTTTGTCAGTGTGGCAGAATACAAGGTTGCATGGCTGAGGTCTAACATACTTGCAGTTATTCGCAAAGTCTTCATTTAGAAGTCAGCTCGTTTTGCAAAAAGTCATGCGCTAGCCATGATCTCTTACCAATACGTAAGTACATAAAGTCATACTTTCCACGGCTTGTTTCATCAACAATAGCCTTGAGCATAGTCTAGTCATATTAGACTGCAGATTTGCCTCGCTAAGCTCGTTCACTTTGAGCTTACCTGATCGATTTTATTCGGAATATTGCGAAGCATTATCTACTCACACCACTATGGTTATGCAATGAACATCAAAATAGTTCAGGGTTGATACATACCGTAGTCCGGACATCAAGACCAAGGCGAATACGTTCGATATCCACCGCGTTCTGGTTACTTACGCGCAATTCGGGGAATAGGCCTATGTCACGGCGGGGAGAAAGCAAGACTCCTTCACCTGCCCTAGACATCCAATCCATGAGGCCAGCGTGCTCACCAGGAGGTACTGTCGAGCGTCCGGTAGGGCTGAGCTCCATAAATGGGGAGCGGTTCGGACGGCTCGGAGTCCAAGCGACATTCTTGGGGCACGGTGTTTCATATCGGAATAACCCATCTCTTGCAGGAGACGGACTAGGAAGGGGATGACGTGGCTTGTCCTCAATATCTGGCTTGAAAGACGAAACCTCAAGAATACACTCCTTTTGAGATAGCGTTAGTTCTTCTCGTTCTCACAATTGGGATGCGTTAGCTCACCTCGACCGAGCTTCCATTGAGTGTAGTCATGACATTTTCTGCATCCCGGGTATTAAAGAACTCGAGATGGAACTCGCTAATGTCCTCTTGACCAGTGGGCAAGGGAGTGAAGGCTTTCATGTCACCGAAAGTTGTGACGATCGTTTCGATTGAGTGAGTGACCGTATGCTGATTCAAGGTAGGGTTTCGAGAATCATAATAGACAGTCACTAGTAACTGGCCTTCATAATCAGAAACATCGGACAGAAGGGACGGCTCTGTATGCTGTACATATTCCTTGGCTGTAAGAGGGAACACGCGCCATTCAGGTCGAAGAAGTCGGACCTTCTCAATCGCCTTCTTTGCTTCACGGCTATCAGTAAAAGAAACGTATACCTTCCCCATGGAGCTAAGCTCTGTGAGTACAGGGCCTTTAAGAGTAGCAAATTCACGCCGCTTCTCCAGGTTAGCAACGATCTCTCTTCGCTCGGCTGCTGGGCTGTTTTCACCAACTTACGTTAAAAAACCCAGCTAGCGCCATGTAAGTAAGGTTAGTCGGGACATTCTCAATAACAAGAGCACGACTGCGCCGCTCGGAATCAAACTTCTCGATGACTGCGCCTGACGGTAGGCTCCTAAACCCTCGAGCACTTCCAATGGTTCCGTAGTTTAATGAACCCTGGTCAAAAGGGTTCACAAGCCCGCTACATATTCTATTTACTTCGGCAATGGAGTCGACAGCCAAATAGTTGGCACTGGAGAGGGCACGGGTCATGGACTGGGCCAGGTTGCCGTTAGCCACAGTGTCTACCATTCCAACCGGCGTAAAAGCTGCTGCAGTCGGTGAAAGTTGCACTCTGGATGTACTTGTCGGCACCAGGAATGGATCGGATGCGGCCCTAGGTAGGTTAGTAACTCTAGTCCAATGACTATGACCGATCTCTACTTGCATAGAGTACAGTTTCCGGAGCCCTGCGTCGCTTACTGGACCATAGGCACTGGACCCATGGCAGCCTTTGGATCGGACATCCTCCGGCGAAAAAGCCGTGAGTTTAGTATCAGGGGATCCATTTGGAGAAGCTATCCCACTTGTGGAGCAAGGGCTACTCATACCACGAGGAGACTCGTTTGCATTCATCTCACGCGGCTATCGCTGTAAAATATCTTATATCTCTTTTCTTTTTTTGAAGACACACTTGATCTGACACAATATGTGATTGAATAGGCAAATAACAACAAAGAACAATGATATCGATCTGTAACCTTGTTACGTGAGATGGGATGTGTAAGGCATTGAAAAGAAGTACTTAGACAGAGGTGGCAGGAAGGCAAACACAAAATTGCACCCTGTCTCCAAGAGAAACAGCTAAGGAGTACTAGAGGGTAGAATGACGACAGAACATATGTTAGAGGAAATCAAGTATGGGAAAGCCAGCCAGCAGCTCACAGTATTAATTTGGTAGTACGGTGCATGTACTAGTATCTTTGATTACATAGATAGCCAGTGCAAACCGCTAGTATTCAGCAGACACTATGC
This sequence comes from Aspergillus bombycis, assembly GCF_001792695.1. Classification (NCBI taxonomy): domain Eukaryota; kingdom Fungi; phylum Ascomycota; class Eurotiomycetes; order Eurotiales; family Aspergillaceae; genus Aspergillus; species Aspergillus bombycis. The sequence goes on along the minus strand of NW_019170110.1, from coordinate 18,353 downwards.
GTAGAATAGGTTTGTACAGGCTACGGTATAAAGATGGGAAACAGCAATTTAGCCCCGGTATAATGGCCAATGATAGGAAGCGAGTGATTCATGCACTCTCATATCAGGCTTGCTATCCTAATGCAAGTTTAGCTTGGTAGTGTGAGTTAACAATTCATTAAAGGCAAATCTTAATACACACCTACTACACAGTCTGATATACACCAGAAAAGGCAAAAGCCTGTATTATAGAGGTGAGGGCATCTTTTACTTAGAGAAACAATCCCTCTCACCTCCTTCTCGGAGTATATACAACATGGCCTTCTGAACCTCAGGCTGGAGAGTGAGAATACCAAAAGAAATCAAGTGAAAAGAAGGCCTGAGAAGAAGTGTGGTTGAAATATTGCAAAAAGTGATCTATATACAAATTCTGTGGCCATCTGATTGTATTGGCTCACAATCTTCTTTCTTCTGTGAATATGTTGGTGGTAGTTCTTCGTTTCAATTGAGCGGGGGAGAAATACTGTTCATTTATATGGAACAGTACAGAAAGGTCACAGCTATAATAGCTAGTTATATAGTAAGGAGGGGCTGAGGGATGTAGTGGGAATAATAAGAAAAAGGGCACTAGATATTTGATGTACTACTAGTACTACTCCGTACTCCATAGTCGTACCACATTTATGTATGTACCGTACCACCGAGTTTACTCTTTGCAGTCTGTATTATGTCAGTTAGCTCAGGCCCTCTGGGTTTTATGCAGCGGCTGCTTATATAAATAGATTATGTCTATAAAAATATACCTACTTTGCAGCTTTTCTCCCAGAGAGCCTGAGTTCAGATAGTCGCGAATTTCTAAAATTATGCTAAAAATTGATTAAAAATTATAGATTTAAGAATTTATAGTACTCTATATTTTAATAATTATATGGATTCAGACTTTCAGAGAGATTTAGGATTTTAATTTTAGATATAGCCATATTCTATGTCCGATAATGAAAAAAATAGATGTAAATTTCTAGATTTACTATAGAAGTATATATATAACAAAAATATCTCTTAATTCTCGATCTATTTGTAAAAGATACAGCCAGGGTTCTATATTCCACAAGACCAGAAGATCATATAATTCGAGATCAATGATCCTGAATGCCCTGGAGTCACCTATATACTAGTAGTATACCGCCATTGCAACCGCCGTTACACTATTAAGTATACGGAGTAGACGAAGTCAGAATGCTCAAGCGGTCAAAATTGGCAGAATTAGTAAAAATAAAAATTCTAAAAATTAGAGATTTCTCTGATTTTTAAACTGCTACTGATAGAATTAAATTTTAGTATAGTAAATCAGTAGTATCCAGATTAATAGTATTTAATCTGTACATTAAAAGGATATAAAAATTATAATAATAAAGCTTTTTTAAAAATAAGAAATATAGTATTGAAATTAGTAGATTTTTGACTACCAAAAAAAATAATGTTTAAGATGAACTACTAGTACTATCTGAACTCGGATCCTCTGATAAGGAAAGAAAGATCTGCTCTCTGATTAGCTTATATAAGCTTAGATTTACATAATTTAGAGCTAAGCCTAATACAGGCCTTTTCCTTGTCAGAAGGTCTGAGCCTGCTGAGATAAAGTCTGTACAGCACTTACAGTGGGATGCCAAAAGTTTGAAACTATCCGCTTGACCGCCTAACATACCGCTATATTTCAGCCCTATCAAATTCAGTGCTTGAGCCTACACACCTCTATCTACACATTAAATTATAGCTTCTAGAGAGGATATAGATATAAGTTATTGAGTTAGATAGCTGGTATAGTAATTATTAAGACCTAGGGAGGGAGTTTGCGAGATTTCTGCCACACAGAATAGTAAAATTAGGAAAGCGGTTAAACTGGGCAATAAATGGATGGTTTCAAACTTTTGACATCCCACTGTAGAACTTCGAAAACAGTAAGGTATGGAGACTTGACGGGAGTAATTACACTATACCACAAACGGTAAGGCTAGGTTATTCCCAGGTACTAGCTAGGACAAGCAAGGTAGTATCCACATGCCTTGTCTTGATAGGTATAGTAAATTACAGACAGAAGTACCAAAAGTACAGCCAGCAATTCAGTTAGGTTATCTGCAATGAAGCAATCCTATACTGCTGTCATTCACTTCTCTGCACATTACTTTCCACCAATACTTCAAAAATTTGACACCTAAATTAAGCTATCATCATGCCTTCTACGGTTTCTTCTCGCAATGAATCTGCATATGTCTTGAATCAGGTCAGAGTCAGAAAAAGAAAGTTGGTGACTACTCTAATTTGTCTTGACTTGTCAGATCATTATATCACCTTCAGATACAGATTATCTTGACCAGTTGATTCCTTCAATAAAGGAATATAGCGTGGGAAATCGAACTCCTCAGTTACTACAGTCTTTGTCTAGGTTTGCTAGCGATAAGGAAGCTGAAATAGAAACTATCTGCAACACCAATCACCAAGAATTCGTCACATCTGTCAATCAACTCCTCCGTATTAGGGAAGGTACTGTGAGCCTAACAGCCGAAATTTTGGACCTAAATCAATCGATTCAAGCTAGTACTGAAAAGCTAGCTGAGCAGAAGAAAGCTCTAGTTGAATCACGGAGCCACCGTCAAAATATTGATGAAACCTCCCGTGCTATTCAGGATTGCCTGGAGGTTCTCCGCCTCGCAAACCAAATTCATGATTTATTAGCAAGGAAAAACCATTATGCTGCCCTTCGAGCCCTTGATGAGCTCCAAAATGTCCACCTCAAGGGCGTGACCAAGTACAAAATTGCAGACATGATTCAGCGCTCAGTACCAGCTACTCAAAAGGCCATAGCTGAGGCAGTGATGTCTGATCTAAACACTTGGCTGTACAGAATCCGCGAGATGTCACAGTATTTGGGGGAAATCGCCTTGTATCATACAGATCTCCGTAAAACTAGGCAGAAAGAAAGGGCCGACATGACACCATATCTTGGTCATTTTAAACTAAATTCCGCAATCGAGCTTGTTTCTGATGAACATGAGGAATATGACCTCCTGCAAAACGACGAACTACAAGTCGATTTCACACCGCTGTTTGAATGCTTACACATTCACCAGTCTCTTGGACATATGGATAAGTTCAGGATTGAGTATGCCAATACACGTCGTCGACAAAAGGAGCTATTGATACCTGTATCAATAACTCTCGTTGATGAGGATGGCGCAAGTCTACATAATCTTCTTGAAGAAATGGCTGGGTTTGCGATTGTTGAACGATCTACAATGAAGAGAGTGCCGGACTTGCGATCTCCAGTCGATGTGAGCATCATCCTTTATACATGCCTTCTGAGTTAAAAGTAACAAGCTTTAATAGGTAGATGAACTCTGGGATTCTATGTGCCAAACAGCTGTGAACCTGATATTGAAGGCTCTCCCCGAAGTCGATAATGCCGAGAGTTTGCTGAAGATTAAGAATCTTATTGCACTGTTCATGCAAACAATGAATGTCTGCCATCCTTCTGACTCATTCACCCCACTAACTGCTGATACTGACTTTATTGAATGTAGAGCTGGGGTTTCCCTGTTGGTGTCTTTGATAACTTCTTGCTCACTCTCTTCAAAAAGTATGCCGAATTGCTCAAGAAGAGGTTTAGTGACGACTTTCAAGAGGTATGTTCTTCCACCTTAAATACCTGTCGCTGTACTAAATTCATCGAAGATTGTGTCCACAGATGATTATATGCCTATGCCCATCCAGACGCCGGAGGAGTTTGACAAAGTACTCAATGTTAGCTGGTACACACCTGAGAAGCCACGGGAAGTGCAAACGTACATTGATATACATGGTCCTCACTATTTTTGATTCATTGACACTAACTCGTTATTCCAGTTTCCCATGTGTCTTGCCATTTTCTCAGATGTATCCCTTATGTTGCATTGACATTCGGAATTTCCTGAATCAATTCTATTTCTTTGCCAACGACGATTTCTCCCACTCAAATGTCATCGACGAATCTCTTAAAGATGTAAGTCTAACATGGGTAAGCGCCGCAAATGATGCTCACTAAACATGGCTAGGCACTCGATGAACTTCTTTCAAGCAAAGTTTGTGATACGTTGGTTGAGCGCCTTGCTTCTCAGTATTTGGGGCAGATCGTTCAGATACTCATTAATCTGGAGCATTTTGAACTCGCTTGTCATGAACTCGAAAACCTCCTTGCAGCAGCGAGGTCGCATAATTCCACGGGTGGTCCCATCACTCTCAAAGCCACCGAAAAGTTCAGGAGCAATAAAAAGGCGGCGGAGAAGCGTATCTTTGAGGTGGTCAACTCCAAGCTTGACGACCTTATTGAAACCGCGGAATATGACTGGGTGGCCCCAGTTCCGCCTACAGAACCGAGCAACTACATGCAAACTCTAACTCGGTTCTTATCCAATATAATGAATTCGACATTGCTCGGGCTTCCCACTGAGATTAAGGAGCTTATTTACTTTGATGCTCTTAGCCATGCAGCAAATATGATTCTTGTACGCACTTGAGAAAACCTGGATCATAGTCCTGGGCTCTGCTAACCTTTCGTCTTAGGCGCTCCCCCTTGCCGCAGATGTAAAGAAGATCAACCCGAATGGTGTCATGGCCCTTGCAAAGGACGTTGAATATCTCTATCACTTTGTCGATAGTCTTGGTGTGCCTATCCTTCGGGAAAACCTCGATGAACTTCAGCAAACTGTCCAGTTGATGCAGGCGGATAATACTGATGAGTTCTATGATATTTCTACTCGGAATAAGAAGTATGGCCGCGTGGACGCCATCAACGGCCCAGTCCTACTGGAAAAGTATGTTTTCACAGAACCCATAATAGCCGGACATACTAACCTATGGAAGGGTGATTCGCTCTATTCAAAGTCCCGTGAAGACTGACAAATTTACGACACTTTCTTCGAGATTCGGAAAGAAATCCTAGACAGGGCCGTGACACTGTTTGTGTAAACTTCTTATTAAAGCACGCGCAGGATGTAGGATAGAAGGAAATGTAAACACATAACACATTTCTCAACGAGTATTGAAGATGAAATCATTTATGGTGCATTTGGACTCTGACTACACCAAATAATTACGTTACCATGTCCTTTCCACCAGTTAGACTGATAGACATCACCAGCCAGCCTATCACTAAAAGAAGAACTCCATTATGAAGATCAAAGCCCAAGTCTCGCAAATAAGGAACTACAAAAAGCCAACTGGGTAATGTACGATCGTAATGCGCACCCGATCACTTTAAGCCAGAATTTATGATTAGCCGGACATAATTCGACAAGCAAAGATAACTCTGCGGTGAATTATCCCACAGAAATGTGAAAATGAGATGGTCTTGGACATACCTGCTGCGGTGGTAAGTGCGGGTAAGCGGCATACATTCCTTCAAACATTTGAGATTGCGGCTGACCATATGCTGCAGTCGGATCTGATTGCACAGGTCCCGCGTACATAGCTGGTTGACGATATTCTTGGTCTTGTAGACCATGCTGACCCAAGCTGTAGTCAGGTGGTGCCATGTGATGTGAGGGGTGCTGCACTCCGTGTTGAGATGGCGGAAGTTGTCCTGCAGCGCCTGCAGGCCCAGGTGGCCCAGATGGTGCACCTGCTGCCTGACTCGATCGCTTTGCGTGCGACGTGGCCTCCTCACGGGGAACTATGTCAATGAGAAAATCGAACATGTCAGATTTTGAGAGAGCTGCAGCAATATCTGATCTCTGCAGAGTGCGCCGCTTGTTGTCCTCGGCATGTATCCAAGCTCGCATAGTCAGCTCGGTAATGAAAATATCACAACCTTTAGCAAAGAGAATTGGTGCCTCGGCTGAAATCATTTTCACCTCTGGATCAGCTTTCATGACCTTCTTGATACGCGCTAATGGCAATTGATGGATTTTATAATCATGGTTGTCTGATTCGAGATGGTTGATGATATGTTGCCAATACGTTGTCAGAATATCACGAGCCGTGCCTTGCAAGCCTTGGTTGACCTGGTCCACATCAGTACTCTTTTCGGAACCATCTACCTGAATGAAATAATACCCACATTCGCCCAAGTACCCGTATAAAGCTCAGCTACGGGCGCATATCCCTGTGCGGAAAGCTAATACACGACGAGTCAGGCAACTACAGACTTGATGAGTGCATCTATGATCCTCGTAGGCAGAACATACCGCTGCGCTGGCACCTGAATATCCATGTTAGCCTGGTGTTTGCTAGGGCGCCTTTTGAAACAGAGTAAAGGGAAATGTCCTCAAGGAGAGAAGAAGAGGGAAATATAGACCCGTAGGTTTTGAGGGATGATTACCATAGTGTCCACCGTTCCTAGTATCATAGACAGGTTGCTGTCTGCCCTGCTGCTGGCTAGCACCTTGGGCGGTTTGGTCCATGGTTACAGAATCTTGGGTAGAACGTTTGGTCGGCCACAAGCATGCACTAATGATATATTCCGGACTATGTGGTATCGGATATGGTGGTAGGTCTGCTTTCGTGAGATTGTAGAGCCAACGGCTATAACGATGAACAGATGGAATTCGAAATCTGCTGCAGAGTTTTAGCCAACTAGAATATTTATTCCGTAGTTTCGGAGAGGCTATATAGGAGAGGAGCAATCGAATGAATCAGAAGAGGCGGCTGCTGGGTGGTCCTGTTGCTACGGATTGGGGCAACAAGATGGGTTGCGCGCGGTACTGTCCAACGAGTCGCCTGAGCAGCGGAAAGTAGCGCGTAGGCAAGCGCCCGCCAAGCGTGACGTCTTGCGAAGTAGTACCGAATCCGTCACCAACGATAACTTGAAAAACAGCAACTAGGAAGGGAAAACACAATAGATAAATCAGTTGCTGCCCTACATTTTTTCTCTGCATAGAGAACTGTTAATCGGTAGTGGTACAGTTTAACTCTTATTCTAGCGGCCTGCCCAAAGTATTGAGGATTAACAATTTGATCTTGCATATTGAACCAATATTTGTAGTGTATTATGGCTCTACCACTGCAGTCACAGACCACTATACTTACCATACAGTATGGTCTATCGTGTGAAGATATGGCGCAAATTATATATACATATGTATGGAGCACCCCGTATATTAAGAACATACATATCATCTCCTATTCCTGAATGCCAAGAGTCGTTTAACGTGGGTATCTATAACTTAGGTTAAACGACTGTAAATATATATGTAAATAATGTTGGCTCCAATACTCCATTCTTGCCTCTACACACGATATATAAGAGTGAACAAAGACTGGATTCTATCCCTGCAAGAGGCCAGAAGGATAGAAGATATCCCTTAGATCTAGCTCCAAGTGACATAAAAGAGCGCCTAGCATGGAAGAGACATGGAAGGCTGATGACAACTTGATTTGCTCTGCTCTTATGCTCTATGGATTAGAAAAACTGGAGGTCATTTGCCCCTCCCCCGTACTCAAGACCACCAGCAAGTTCCAGCTACCATAAGTCAATCATGGATAGGTAATTGAGGCGCTTACCTAGTTAGTGCTAGGTTGGTTTTCTACCGGAGTAGCCCCACAAAAGAAAATTTGCAAACAATTGGAGACTAGTCAGCTACCGCCTATATAAGTACCCTTGGAAAATTCCAGTCTCTTATTTTCTTTTTCTATTTTATTTCTTCTCCTTTCAAAGCCCACGTAACTAGCAGCTCATTTGTTTTTCACACACTCCTTCCAGGACTGGAGGACATGACTCAAACAATATGTGGCGAAGTTGGAGCCAACAACTGTCATGATGAAGTTGATATCACAGACCGTGATATCGAGGAGCTGCTTTTTGAGGCGGAAGGCCGACTACGTGCTCAAGATGTGATTTCCACTAACCTCCCTGACACCAGAGAGGTATCTGGTGATCAGCCGCAGCACACTTCGTTAAGGTACGTAGAGCTTACTAGAGCAGTTCTTGAGCACCTCACAAACAACCATCATGTGGCTCAGAATCACAGCTGATATTTAAGAAAAGTATCCCTATGTTATCCTCGGATCGTTCTCTGCAGCCTTACCTCCTGCAGAAGGAGGATTTTGCGACGGTCGATACCACACGCGTCCTAAAAAACGCGCAGGATACATATAATGGCCCTGGCTACAAAGAGCCCAAACAACCGAAAGCGAAGAAGGTAAAACACCCCAATTTTCATTAATCCCTATTGCTGTTGCCATGAGGAAAATTATCCCTTCGCTTAAGCGCTTGATACAGCTTCAACAGTCCGTACTGGGCTGCGCTGTACCAATGAGAGCCAAATTTTCATAGTTACTCTGAGCATTCTTGTCAAACAACTGTCACTATAAATCATTCAGGCTAGGTTAGGAGTTAACAATATGTCTGTATAGGATAAACCTACGGCTGGAAGCAACTGGTTCGACCTTCCCCAGACAGAATTGACACCAGAATTCAAAAGGGATTTACAACTTCTCAGAATGCGGTCGGTACTAGATCCTAAAAGACACTACAAGAAAGAAAATGGCAAAGCACAGCCACCTAAGTATTCTCAAGTGGGGACCATTATTGAAGGTTCAACTGAGTTTTTCAGTGGTCGCATTTCTAAGAAAGATCGCAAGAGGACTTTCGTGGAAGAAGTACTAGACCAAGAGAGACACAACAGGCGGTTTGAGTCTAAATACAGAGAAATACAGACCAGCAAGCAGAGCGGCAAGAAATCCTTTTACAAACATCTGCAAGCCAAGAGGGGCTTAAAAGGCAAGTGACAAAACTGATGCCAGTCTTACATGGATAGCCCTCGAAACCATGATAGTGTAAGAATATCTCTTGAACTATTCTTGGCATGCTTCTAGGCTTGGCTAAATGAACGGTTCGCGATGAATTCGGCGATGCTGGGCAATTGCCCGCCATCTCACTCCGAGCCATTCAAAGTACAATTGCACATACTAATCGCTCTTGTATGCGCCCAATATGGTTCGCAGTACAACTCTCTGGTAGGCGTTAGTTTCAAGCATGATCAGGGTATCATCTGGGTGCGGACCTGCATATCAATGGCTGCTGAACGACCAGCCTCGAGAACTTCCTCATGGTTTGCTTTGCCCTCCTGCAAGATAGCACCCAGCTCTTCGACGCCCTTACCCTGTAAAAGAGGATCGTCTCCACGAGGAACGGGAGAGAGAACAGCACAGTTTGTTACCAGACTAAGTGCTAAGACTCTAATGCCACAGTGTCTGGCGACAACAATTTCTGGTACAGTTGACATGCCAACCACATCTGCGCCGAGTTTGTGAAGCATGCGGCATTCGGCCCTAGTCTCGTAACTGGGTTGCTTTAGAAAACAATGCCTTGCAATTGTACAACCTCACTACTTACCTGGGTCCTCCAACGAAAGCATACACCCCTTCATGCAGCCTTCGCTGGCTTTCTGCCTGCATCACCTCCCCCCAAGCTGTATGTACGTGACGTCGAAGCTCGAGGTCGTAAGCATCTGACAAAGGGGGAAAGCGAGGGCCGAACTCTTCGGCGTTCGGCCCTCGGAGTGGATGAGTGCCTGCCAAACCGGCCAGGAAGATATGCTAAATTCTTATGTTAAATGGAATTTGGAAGGTTGGGAACTAGCGAACAAACAACTCACATCGTTCAATAATACAATGTCGCCGACCGCATACTCTGAATTCAACCCCCCCGCAGCATTAGTCACTATTAAATATGGTTATTAGCCAAATTGCATATACCAAATGAATTCAAACTTACACACTAGAGTATCAACCCCCAAAAATTTGAAAACTCGAACAGGGAATGTCACTTGGTTGATGGAATGACCCTCGTAGTAGCTTTGGTGCGTTTGTAAGTTGGCTTGCTTTTCTCATGCCTTTGGCCGGGAAACTTACTGGGCACGCCCAACCATCAAAACAACAGGTACCTGCTCATCCAGAAGGCCGAAAATAAGTTTTCCTGCATGTCCGGGAACTATCAAGTGAATGAATATGTTGAACTCAATGTAGAGCATGCCTGTTGCTTACCTGTTAGATGTGGGAAATGTGGGATAGAAGAATAATCAAACTCTGCCCGTGGCTCATCACAGATAGTATTTGCCAGGCCCCCAAACCAGAGCCACACACAATTGCAACTTTAGGATTTTGTAAAGAGACCGGTAAATTTTCCCTAAGGAACGAAAACGCCTCGTGGACTCGTTCAGGTGAGCACGAGTCTCCTGATGGGCAAATCATCTTCGGTCAAACACACAGCAAGTCCAGAATCTTCATCTGTCAAATCTATCATGGAGCTAGGTACGGAATAGAAAAATTGGGTGGTGACCAGTGCCAAGAAGTGGTGGCGTACCAATCATGCAAGTAACTGGTGTGACATGATTTATCTTTCCTCTCCTCCCTTCACTACTAGTATTTCTCTCTCCCTTCCTCCCTATACCCTCTCTATATTAGTTTTTTTTAATTTTTTAGTAATTTTTAACCTCCCATTTTCGACCCTTCAAACGCAAATATTGCCTTAGGCATCAGTTTTAGGTACCAGTTCGTGGTACATACAAAGAAAGGCGGTAAGCAGACAAGCGAATCATGATAGTAGCCTGGAATCCCAAAAATCAGATGGAAGGCTAGCCACAATACACTATTGTAGCAGCATCTTTCCTAACACTTCATGCTAATCATAATCAGATTCTCTACTTTTACTTCTCGCTCGATGTACTGAAATGTCTTTGCTCTTCAACCCACGTCTGCTGACCAGGGCTGGCAAGCAATCGCTGGTATTACTTGTTTCATCTAGTACATCCTGAGTGACAATGCTAATAATTTCTACTTAGTTCGCTGTGCCCGCTCGCAGCATCACTTTGTCAAGTAGCCCAGGTGTTATCGATAATTCAAGCTCCAACGTACCTCAGAGCATAGCTGGAATTTCACCACTGCAAGTGGCTTCTGTATAGTATTTGACGCAAGCTCGGGCTGACTTTCGGCTGCCTCTAGCTCAACGAAACGGGACCAACATCCTGCATCATGTACCAAAAACTGGTCAGTCATCACAAGCTCTTTTTAATGATCAATCATTAGGATAGAAGTGTGCTTACCCTTCCAATAGGGCCGAGCGCCTGGACGGTATCAACTGTAAATCCCGGCTGCCTCGAAGCGTGCAAGCGGTGTATTTGCGGCCTCTCCGAAGGAAAGCCGAATACGGATTGCCTGTTTGTGATCTTCAACTTCGGTCGTATAGTGTTCGGAATGTGGAGTTCTTCGCTGATTTCGCCGTGCGTGCTGCCTACTACTTAAAACTTCCTGTCTCTGGTCCTGTGCCTCTACCACGCATCGTTGAACGTTGGACATTCCCTCGAAGCAATTTCGTGCACAAGAAAAGCCAGGAAAACTTCGAACGGATTACTCTTCGTCGACTGATTCAAATCAAGGATGGCAACCCTCAGGCTGTACAGACGTGGTTGGCATTCTTAAGAAAGCATGCTTTCTATGGAGTGGGCATGAAAGCTAACGTTTGGGAAAACGAGAGTCTTGGTATGCTAGAACCTTTTTGTCTTTTACTCCGTATCACCCTAGAGTTTAGTAACTAACCCATGTCTACAGATGTGTTCAAGAATATAGATAACGCGGCCCCTGAAGTTGAACGGTCCTTTGACCCTCATCTATCACACTTCGGTCAACGGAGTGGTGAAGGGGCGCAGAGTTCGATACACGATCTTCTGAGTGACATGCGACTTCCGAAGCACAGAAGTCCATTAAGCAGCGTCCGCAAGGGCTAAATTTAAGCCAATGGCTCCCTGTATACTTTGCCATTGAGTGCTTCTCACGTCAAATCTCTGTATTTCTATTTTTAGCCTTATATATTAGTTAGATAAGTTTAGCACGACAAGAGTTCTCAATCCATATTGTATCATTCAACACGACAGGGTTACCTAGATCACAGTTTGAGTAATATAAACATCGGATTCATATAAGGTGGTAATGGCAACGCCGTACTGAAGGACGCATCGAGTCACGTGTCCAGCACATACAACGGACGGCTGTTTTTAAGGGAATGTGGGACAATTGCGCACCAATGCATTCGATTCTCTGCCATTTCTCCAAGGTAGCCGCTAGACATGCATGTCAGCCGCTATGCATCATACGCCCCAACCACTCACAGGGCAACAAATGCCCTCTTGCAGTCAAGGGATATCAAGTTCAAGATGACAGGCCATCTACGAAGATGGGGCAGCTCAGTCACAGCGCAGCTATCACCAATATCATCTAGTCAGATTATATTTTCTGGGATTCAGCCAACTGGTGTGCCACACTTGGGGAATTATCTGGGTGCTTTGCGTGAATGGGTCAGGCTACAAGATAATGCTACCGAGGGGACGAGGTTATTCTACTCCGTCGTCGACTTGCATGCCTTAACTATACCACAAGACAGTTGTCAGTTGAAGAAGTGGCGGAGGGAGGCGTTTGCGACATTGCTCGCTGTAGGCTTGAACCCCGATCGCTCAACCATTTTTTACCAGTCGGCTGTACGTTCTAGTCAATTGAAACTCGATGCTCTTCACTTCTATCCAAGCGCACCCATTAACTATGGCCAGGTTCCTGCGCATACTGAACTATATTGGATCCTCAGTACGGTAGCTTCTATGGGATACCTATCACGGATGACTCAATGGAAGGTGAGCAATAGTGAACAATAAAAAATCAGGCGCAATTTGTCTTAGAAAGCAAACAGATGTAAATGCCAGACATGGATCTTGAGATTGACTACATATAGAGCAAGTTGCAACTACCAGAAAACACAAACCTGGAGCATTCAGCTGCCAGGTCTAAGCTGCGGCTTGGCTTATTCTCTTACCCTGTATTGCAGGCAGCGGACATCTTATTACACAGGTTCGGTAGCTAATTATAAGGGGTGAAGCTGTACTGACACAAGCTAGGGCTACTCATGTTCCTGTTGGGGAGGATCAAAGACAGCACATTGAATTTTCCAGGTATACTGCTAATAGTTTCAACCACCTCTACGGCCATATCTTCCCATCTCCAGAGGCACTCATCTGTAAGCCCCCTATTCACTATTCAAAAATGGACCTTAGAACTGCGCTGACTTATACAGCACCTGCGAAGCGAGTTATGTCCCTCAAAGAGCCCACCTTGAAAATGTCCAAGTCGCATGCCGACAGCCGATCGAGGATCCTCCTTACTGATTCATCTGATGATATTCACAGGAAAGTTAGAGCTGCTCTAACTGACTCGGACGCAAGCATAACCTATGATCCTGTCCGCCGGCCTGGCGTGTCTAATCTCATAGAAATTCTAAGCCACTTGGATGGAAGATCGTGCGACGACTTATCTTTAGAGTACAAATCGGCGAGCCTTCGAGCTCTGAAAGAAGACCTGGCAGGTCGAATCTCAGGTCACCTGCAAGGAATAAGAGAGCGGTACTATTCGCTCATGGAAGACAGCTCTGGTTATCTGGATACTGTCACAGAGCAAGGTGCCCAGGTTGCACGTGCCAATGCCGATGTGACTATGAGACAGGTTAGGAAAGCCATGGGGCTGTAGGGGCTATTCATCCTTTCTATTAAGGTATCCATGACCACTCTATCTTCATGGCCTTTGCTATCCCCAATGAGCAGTGAATGGTCCCGATTAAGGAGATAGGGCCAGCGTTTGCATATACGTGAACACCATGTATCTATACTGTATTATAGTTCTTTCAGACTCTCCCTAAACCTTACATGGTATAATAAATCGGCCATATAAAATGTAAGCGTCGGAGTTATCATTTGACGTACTTTTCTGCTACTTTTATGTCAAAATCAATTGTTGTTGCCTAAGATAGGCAACACAATAACATACGTGGCACAAATCGAATGATAATACATAAAGGGTCTCATCCGTAGACAGGGCACTACCTACCGCCTATCTATCTAGATTAAATACCGACAAAATAAAGCCTCTGTATGAATATCATAAATCATGATATGATATATGATATGCGGTAGGTACGTGACCTGTCTACGAGACCGTTCCAGTACTATGTAGAAAGAAACTTTGGTTAGTAGTACGGTGTTCGTCAGTACTTGCGGTGTGGTATAGAGTAATGTTGCTTGATTTTTGGTACGCAGTAGAGCCCACCTAAAGGTCCCGAGGCCTCCGATAACCACCACGGGTTGGAGCCAGCCGATTCTCCGGTAATACCGCCGCCAGATGTACTCAGTACCGGAAGCCCTACGTCAGCCGGCTTTCTCTTAGGCTTTCCACGCTATACCACGCAGAAGCTAGAATGTACCTAAAACAACCAATAGTATCTACGCAGTAGTATTTCCGGAGTAAGCCTTAGTCGGATTACTACGTACCGGTTAGAGTATTTTGTAGCCTAGCGCTTCTGCAGGAGGCAGTGAGGCACAGTAGTAGACAGAAACTTAGTATTATTAGTACTAGTACATGATGAATGATGATGATGATGATGACGACTACAAGCATCGCATTCGCATAGTCCCATTGGACTAACGATTGCAAGCCCCACTCCGACTTTTGCCGAGGCGGTCTGAGTGGAGTCTTGCGCGATGTATACTCCGGATAGTCAAGCAATCAACAGTACTAGACCGCATGCAGCGTACGACATCAGTTCCAAAGATTAGTGCTTTCCGTTACCATACAAGAACGCAGCAATGTCCCTATCAGCAGTTGTACATAAGAGCTTTCTTCTAGGCTGTCGAAACCTTCTCTTTTCTCAAAGTCTTTTTGCCCATTTTGATTCCCTTGTCCCAACGTGAGATTGATTAGTGTCTACAAAAGGTACGGTGGGCCGGAAGAGCTTTGCGCTCATTTGCCAGCTCGGTGGCCTTGGTGAGTCCTGATTTATGCAACAAGGCCTGGGGCCTTCTTTCATAGGATCTGAGTCAAAGAAAGAAAGAATAAGGGAAATCACACGATGCAAAAGTCATGGCTTGTGTTGCTCGCTGCTTGCCTTGGCTTGCAAGGGACATCAGCACTAACACTCCACCGAAGAGAGTTACCGGCTGTTGTGGCTTTGGATGTCAAGCGGAATAATGCCGTCGACCCTGTGGCTAGAGATCGGATGAGACGGAAGCGCGACAAGACCGTTGAGCAGAATCTTGACAATGAGGTATGTCAGCCAGGCCGTTAAATCCATGTGTGGTCACTAATTCACCCATAGGAAACGTTATATTTCTGTAACATAACTCTAGGCACTCCAAAGCAAAGCCTACGGTTAGTTCTCGATACAGGAAGCAGTGATCTTTGGTGCAATGCAGCGAATTCTACGCTTTGCTCATCTAGAGATAAACCGTGCAATGCCTCAGGGTCTTACGATCCAAGTTCATCTTCGTCATATACTTATGTATCTTCGGACTTCAACATATCGTACGCTGACGGCACTGGAGCTGCCGGTGATTATGTTACTGACACTATCCACATTGGAGGTGCTACGGTCAAGGACTTTCAGTTTGGGGTGGGTTACTCGTCTAGCTCCGCCGGTACGTTGATGCCGTCCTTCTTCACAGTATTTAACCGAACTTGTGTTGTTGACTAACTTTCCTCTTCCCAGAGGGTGTTTTGGGAATAGGATATACAACGAACGAAGTCCAGGTTGGCCGACTCGGTAAAAGTGCCTACGCAAATCTTCCTCAGGCCATGGTAAAAAACGGTCTAATCCAGTCAAATGCTTATAGCCTTTGGCTCAATGACCTGGGAGCAGATACTGGCTCGATTTTGTTTGGGGGCGTTAATACGGAGAAATATCATGGGGAACTACAAACTTTGCCGATTCAGACCGTCAATGGGGTCTATTCGGAGTTTATAATCGCACTAACTGGTGTCTCATTGAGCTCGGCATCAAGTCACCATAATTATTCATCTTCTGATGCTCTCCCAGCCGCAGTCCTGCTTGACTCGGGAAGCTCTCTGACCTATCTTCCAAATTCCATTGTGCAGAACATCTATGATGATCTGGGTGTCACATACGAGTCATCCAGCGGTGTTGGTTACGTGCCATGTAGCCTGGCACAACAAGATATTAATGTGACCTACACTTTTTCGTCACCTGCTATTACAGTTAGGATTGATGAGCTCGTTCTAAATGCGGGTGATTTGCGATTCCGAAATGGCGCACGTGCATGCATTTTTGGCATTGTACCAGCTGGAGATAGCACTGCTGTTCTGGGGGATACATTTCTACGCAGTGCTTATGTTGTATATGATCTATCCAACAATGAAATTTCCCTCGCCAATACCAATTTCAACTCTACCCAGGATAATATCTTGGAAATTGGAACCGGCGACGATTCTGTTCCTGGAGCCACCCAAGTTTCAAATCCCGTCACATCTGTGGTGGCCGATGGATCTGGGGCCAGGATCGGGGGTCCAACTGGTGAGATCTTTACTGATCTACCTTCAGCAACAAGTACCGGCGGCGCTGCGACGCCAACAAATGCTCCGAAGCACTTGGTCTTTGGCGCAGCGGCAATTGGATATATGCTCGCTTTTTGATGTAGATGAATATTCACCGGCAAATATCTTATGTCTATGCTTAACTTTCTGCTTGCTAAAGCCTAATGGCTACATGCTACATGGTGATACCCTAGATACTAGCTTGCTTACTACTTATTTTGCCCATTTTCTTTTTTCTTTTCATTTTCTTTCTAGATCCTCTCGTTTCTTATGATCTTTGCTGTCGACTTCTTTTCCCTGATAGGGCTGACGATTCGCCTGCATCTATTTCATGGCTATCTATATATATATTGAAACATTCCGTACATGCCTGGTCTACTCCGTATATATAGTTACTGCTCTGCGCTGTAGTCAAGGTTCCACGGGCTTTGTGCTTCATTTATTCCCCACTTTTCCACGTTTGACCCCCCCTAGCTGTCTTCTCACCCCAAGGACAAAACTTTGTTAACAAAGACCTATACGGACCTCACGAAAGGATCATGTGCCAATGCCGCGTATTTCTAACCTAGCCATCCTAAGGGCCTATCAGCGGAATCCACTCCTTCCATTATTGCTCCGAGAATGCCGATCGCATGACTCTGCAAAAAATGAACTTCGCTGGCTCCAGGAGAGGGCCAGTCGCACTATTACGTCCAAACAGGCTGCACGGTCTACGCTTGCCCCCTTGGGGTGGAGAAGGCTCCTTAGATCCATGTGCCATACTCGATCGAAAGGAATGCCCCTGCAGTATATTCTAGGCGATCAACCCTTCGGCGAACTCAACATCCTGTGTGAAAAGGGTGTGCTGATTCCAAGGTACACCCCACTTGCCTGTTTTGCTATAATGATATTTCCAGCAAAACCTTGATATATCTAATACGTCTATCTTCAAAGCAGGGCAGAGACAGAGACATTCACTATACAAACGGCCAAATTGATCTTGAACAATATTCAGAGGCACGGGCGTCATGAATTTGGCCAACAGCAATGTTCCTTCCGCATAGTTGACCTCTGTACAGGTAGTGGCTGCATAGCGCTGCTCCTGCATGCACTCCTTGCCCCTCATATCTGTCGGCTTTCGATTCTTGGGATTGATATTAGCCCTGCGGCCATTGGGTTAGCCAACAAGAACCTTGCGCGCAATGTTCAGCAAGGTCTGCTTTCAAATCGTGCTATAGCCGAGGTTTCTTTCCAGCGCGGCAATGTTCTCACCCATGACAGCACTGGGCTTCCTTCGGCAATGGAAGTGCTGCGCAATTACCAAGGACTTCCCTTTGATAAGGAGCCAAAATGTGATGTGCTCATTTCAAACCCGCCATATATATCCCCTGAATCATTTCGTGACGGTACTACCTCACGTAGTGTCCGGGTTTTTGAGCCAAAGCTTGCATTGGTTCCTCCGCTCGGAGACCCTACTAGCGGATTAGGACTCAGTAGACAGGAAGATCTTTTCTACTATCACATCATTTTGCTATCATTTCAGATTCGGACGAAGCTTGCAGTGCTCGAGTGCGGCGACCGCTCACAGGCTAGGCGGGTAGCTGCTATTGTCAAAACATTGTCCAGCGACTATCGGCTGAATGCCCTGTCCATCGAGATCTGGTCTAGTTCTGGGGCATGTATTAGTGACGAAATATCTTCGGAGAATGAACCCTGTGCAGTTGTTCTCCATAATTGGGCAGTATGTTCCTAGGACGTTCTTGTAGTATATGATCGAGTAATGTTACGACTGGGAAGTCGAAACTTAAGGGTATCAAGATATGATATATCAATAAACGTTTTGTGTTAAATATTTATTATGATATGTTATATTTATTTTTTTAATTTGTTTAATTATAGTATTATATATAAGGACAAGCTGTATTCCCTCGCTTTGCTCGGGCGGCTTGATGTTTGACTTAGTAATAACTAACATATCTGTAAAGAAAAAAGTTTCTATTATT